>NW_026000077.1:2768897-2797716 GCF_001458135.2 Marmota marmota marmota
AACTGAACATTCTTGCTTCTTGAGTCATTCACAAATCTAGAGACTTGTCCTGGGTGTGGGGCCCCTGCCATCTACGGACAAATGAGTTCCTGTACAGACTGGGTTGCAGAAAGGCTGTAGCCACTCCAGCCCACTAGGAAATCCTCCCGAGGGTGGGTAGCTTTTGTCCTAAGCTTAGTGAAATTTGGTGAGAAGAAATGAGAAGGGTGCTCCAAACTGAAGTAGCCGTTGTGAGCAAGGCATGGTGGAGAAGGGTGTCCTGTGGGACTGAAAGAAACAAAGCCTTGTGAGGGGAACAGGGCAAGGGATGTAGCTGGGGGGTAGGGGTGTTTTTTGGTGTTTAGAATTTACTTTCAGGCAGGTATCTAGCATCATAGAGTGGTATGTGCTAAGTAATCTAAGAATTAGACTTCATGCTTCAATATTCAGCCAAGGAAAAAGCTGCTAGGGGATTAGGCAAGGTTTCTTGGAGAAAAGCCTTTATCTGGATAGGAAGAAGTCAGACATGGCAGATGTAGCAGGGTGGGGGTTGTGATGTTAATTTCAAGTTTGAAATCTTTATGCTCTCCTCCCCCATTTCTAGTGGGCAGCCAGGTTTTCTAAATTCTTGTTAAAGAATTTAATTAAATTTATTTATCTTGGTACATTTGGTACAGAGGACTTACCAGGCACGCTTTACCACTGAGCTACATCCCCAGCCCTTTTAAATTTTTTTTTTTTTTTTTTTAATTTTGAGACATGGTCTCACTAAGTTGCTTAGGGCCTTGCTAAAATGCTGAGGCTGATCTCAAACTCATGATTCTCCTGCCTCAGTCTCTGGAGTCAGTGGGATTACAGGCATGTGCCACAGTGTCTGGTCCTAATGTGTTCTCTTTTATCAATTTTCTTCACTCGTCATTTCAATTTGTCCTATACTCCTGGCAATTAAAAGTGCCTCAAAATTTTTCCCCAGTTACAATTGTTTTATTAGTAGCATCTGTTTTCATTGTCAATTTTAGTACTTTTCAAATTACTTGTTTGGACCCTGTTTAGTTCTTTAAATTTCTATCAATAAAAGACTGATATGTTGTAAAACAAAATTATGAATTTTTTTAAAGTGGCCCAGGTATGACATTATTCAATATCCATCCTCGAGAGAGAGAGAGAGAGAGAGAGAGAGAGAGAGAGAGAGAGAGAAACTGTTCATCAAGAAGCCGACACTCACACTCACAGCCCCTGGGCTAAATTCAGTGGATACACCAGAGCTGATATTTGGCCAGTACATACCACATTCACGGGGTGTGTGTGTGTGTGTGTGTGTGTGTCTGTGTCTGTGTATTTTTCCAGCTACAAGGAAGTTTATTGCAATATAACAAAAAAGCTTTTTTAAAAAGTTTTTCTTTTTTAATATTTTATTTTTTATTTGTTCTAATTAGTTATACATGACAGTAGAATGCATTTTGACACATTGTACACAAATGGAGCACAACTTCATGGTTAAAATATTGAAATATTTCCATGGTAATTTCAGGAAATGTTAGAGAATAATGTAAAAATAAAAAATATATAAAACCAATTTAATGCCAGAAAAATTCCAGACTGTCAAGCCCCTGGATGGATCACACACTGTATACCACTGTCAAGGCTTATTTAATGATCTTGAGAACCCTTCTTGACTCACAACCAGCTATCATCACTCAAGGCTTTACCTAATTGCCAAGCACAATCTTTCTTTGGAAGACAACGGAGAGGAAGGTGTCGCTTTTTAAATTAAGCAGCCACTTCAACAGGAACAGAAACTTCAGTTAGCCAAGCAGTAACAGGGGTTCTCCTACTACCAAACATCAGCATACAGACTGGCTCCTGTTGCAGTCTCATGCCCAGGGACGTGCCTGTCATCCACGAGGGTCCTGGTCCCAGAAGAAAATGCCAAGAGGCAAGAGGCAAGAGGCAAGAATTTAACTTCAAAGGCAAGACTCTACTGTTTATTTAAATGTAGGCAGAAGTTTATTCAGTAGATTGAAAAAAAAAAAAATCTTCCAGAGACTCAACAGGAAATCTCTTGTACAAATTAGCACACAAATAGTCATGTATTGACAGACACCATGTAGTCAGGAAGATTATGCATATGGAAGTAGAAGAAGGTCAACACATCTGTGATGAAGGACTGAAGGATAAGGGATGGAGACAGGATGAAAAGTTCATGAGCAAAGGGAGATCATCAAAGAATGAAAAATCTAACCCCAACCCTTTGGTTAGGTTTTCTAATCTTGGTGAGGAAAATTGAATAGCAAAGAAATTGGTAAGCATTTCCATTTTTAGTTTCTTTAAAAGGGATTTCATAAAGTAAGCATTATTTCTTCTTCATATGATTAGTAGAATTAGTAGAATGAGCGTGGTAGTGTGCCTGTGGTCCCATCTACCGTGGAGGATAAAGCAGGAGGATCACTTAAGCCCATGGGCTTGAAGCCAGCCTGGATAACATAGGGAGACCCATCTTAAAAAAAAGTAAAATAAAAAAACCCTGAAGACATTTATTTATCCTCAGAGTTTTCTCCAGTGGATGATTAATTATGGATCTAATTTCTTTAAATTCACATCAGTTTGATTCTGATTTTTTTTTTTTTTTTGGTGGTGCTGGGGTTTGAACCCAGGGCCTTCTTCATGCAAGACAAGCACTCTCCCAATTGACCTATATCCCCAGCCCCAGTTTGATTTATAACTCATTTAAATCTTTTAATTGTGGGCTGGGGCTGTAGCTCAGTGGCAGAGCACTTGCCTAGCATGCGTGAGGCACCACATAAAAATAAACAAATAAAATAAAGGCATTCTGTCCATCTACAACTACAAAAAATATTTTAAAAATCTTTTTAATTGTAAAAATAAAACATACAGAAAAATAATACAAATGTATAATTTAGCAAATTTTTATAGGGTTGACATCCCTTGTAACTACAAATCAGATCAAGAGATGAAACTCCGATAGCCATCCCAGAAAGCACACGGTATGCCATATTCCCATCAGCCCACTGCCTCCCTCTGAAAGTAACCAGCATCCTAACCTATACTCATTATTTCTTTAAGGATTTTTTTGGGTGGGGTAGGGTGGGGAGAGTTGTTTATTTGCTTGGTACTGGGGATTGAACCTAGGGTGCTTTACCACTATTATATCCCCAGTTCTAAAAATGTCACTAAAATGGTGAATTTTTCACTTCATTTTATAGTCCTATCAGTCCTTCTCTGTTTTGAATTTATGTTTTTAGGTGGTTACAGTTTATTATAGTTATATATTCCTGGCAAAATGACCCTTTTATCATCATGTAGTGAATTTATTAGTATGCTTAGTATTTTTCTTTTGGGGTGGCCTTACTGAGGATTGAACCCAGGGGCACTTTATCACTGAACCACAAGCTTAGCCTTTTTAAAAAATTTTTTATTTTGAAATAGGGTCTCGCTAAATTGCTGAGGTTGACCTTAAATTTGCACTCCTCCTGCCTCAGCCCCTAGAGTTACTGGAATGATAGGTGTGCACCACCATGTCCGGTGGCTATATGGATTTTTAAATGCAGTTCTTTTTTACATTTCTATTCATTAACATTTGAACCTTTTTATATTATTTTTGCTTTCTATTCATCATGTTTAATGCACCACTACTCCTTCCTTCCTTCAGATTTTTTCATTTTCCCTTTTATGTATATTACACTCTATTTCTATTATTTTTTTAAGGGTTACATTTTAAGTTGTTTTTTTGTTTGTTTGTTTTTAATTTCTTTTAGTTATTGATGGAACTTTTTATTTATTTATATGTGGTGCTGAGGATCGAACCCAGTGCCCCACACATGCTAGGCAAGTGCTCTACCACTGAGCCACAACCCCAGCTCCCTGTAACTAACATCTTACCATCAAAAAATGTTTTGATTTTGAGTTCCCCTTTCCAACTTATATGCTGTTATTGTTCAGTATTTTTATTCTTTTACTGTTTATAAGGGTTTCCTCTCAGATTGAGATATTTCACACATTATACAATTTGCCCACATGCAGTATAAAAATCCAATATTTTTAGTATATTTATACATATTACATGATCTTTTTCAGTTTTAGACCATTTTAATCACCTCCCCGCAAAATACATACCTTTTAGCTATCAACCCCACCAATCCATCAGTGCCCAGCTCTAAGTAAACACTAGTTTATTTTCTATCCCTATGAAGTTTCTCTTGCTGGATATTTTGTATGGATTATGAAATGAGTGTGCAGTGTGTGCATGATTTACTTCTTAGGTTTAGAATGTTTTCAAGGTTCATTCATATTGTTCCTTTTTTCTGGCTAATATTCCATTCTATGGATAAAATATATTTTGTTTATACAGTAGTTTGATAGGTTGAACAATTGCTAGACAGTTTTCCCAAGTGGGTGTGCCAGTTTACATTCCCACCAGCAAATTTTTTGTTTTATTTCAGTATTAGGGATTGAACTCAGGGTTGCTCTATCACTGAGCTACATCCACAGTCAATTTTATTCTGTATTGTGAGACAAGAGTCTCACTAAGTTAATGAGGCTGGCCTCCTGAGTCTCTGAGCACCACCATGCCTGGTTAGTGAAATCGCTTTATTTCTTTTTTTTTTTTTTTTTAATTTTTATTGTTGGTTGTTCACGCTTTATTTCATTTTTGGATTGCTCATTGAAAGTGTGTAGAAATACAATAGCTTTTGTACACTGACTTTAGATCCTGCGGCTTTGTTGAACTTATAAAACTAATAGTTTTCAAAGCTTTTTTATTCAATTCCTTAGAATTTTCTATGCATAATTGTATGTGTATGAATAGAGATAGCTTTACTTCTTCCTTTCCAATCTTAACTTCTTTTTTCCCTTGCCTAATTGCCTTGGCCAGAACTTCCAGCACAATGCTGAATAGAAGTAGTAACAGTAGTAAAAGCAGTCATCCTGACATTTGACAAAAAGCATTCAGCTTTCAACATGATATCACAGGGTGATATTGCACCATATTTTTGGGGGGTTATGGGAAGTAGTGGGGATTGAACTCAGGGGCACTTGACACTGGGCCACATCCACAGCCCTATTTTTTGTATTTTATTTAGTGACAGGGTCTCACTGAGTTGTTTGGCGCCTCCCTTTTGACAAGGCTGACTTTGAACTTGTGATCCTCCTGTCTCAGCCTCCATGTGCACTGCCCCTGGATCTCATGATGATATTTTCATATGAGTTATGACATTAATGTGTGTTTTTCACAGATACTCTTATCAGGTCGAGGAAGTTCCCTTTTGCACCTAGTTTGTTGAGTGGTTTTGTAATGAAAGGACATTGGATTTTTGCTAAATACTTCCTCTGTAATTATTGGAACATTATGTACCTTTTGTATTTTATTACATTAACGTATTACATTTACTTTCAGATGTTTAACAATTTGACTTTACATCCCAGGCATAAATTCTGCCTGATTGCAGGGTGCAAAAGAAAAAAATCTCCACCCGCCCTCCTCCAATTTCCCTCTGAGCAGGGCTCTAGCCTAATTTCCCAAGTTCGATTATATTTTACCTTCATTTCTCATTCCAAAGTATTTTCTTATTTTATTCTTTGACCCATTAATATTTAGAAGTGTTTAATAATTCTACATATTTATAAGTTTCCCAATTTTTTCCTTGCCCTCAATCTCTGATTTCATTCCACTCTAATTGAAGAATGTTTTGTATTATTTCTATTCTTTTAAATTTTCTGAGGTTTGTTTTATGGACTAACACACTCTTTCCTTTCCTGGGAAATGTTTCATTAGTGTTTGAAAACAATGTATATTCTGTTGTTTGTTGAGAGGAATAGTCGATAAATGTCCATTAGATGAGTTGGTTTATAGCATAGTACAAGTCTTCTTCTGTTCCTTATTGATTTTTGGAGTTATTCTATCCATTATTGCAAGTAGGGTATTGAAGTCTAGCCACATCCCCAGCCCTTTTTCATATTTTATTTATAGACAGAATCTTGTTGAGTTGCTTAGGGCCTCACTAATTTGCTGAGGCTGGCTTTGAACTCGAGATCCTCCTGCCTCGGCCTCCTGAGCCACTGGGATTACAGGCATGTGCCACCAGTCCTGGCTTGCTGTCAGCATTTGCTTCATATATTTTGGTGTTCCATCAGAAGGTTTATTAATTTATGTTTACTTGTTTTATCCCCGGTAAATTAACCCTTTTATCTTACATAAAAAAAAGTCCTTCCATATAATTTTTTGTTTTAATTTCTATTTTCTCAAGTCATTCTGTCTTTCTGATGATTTGTTTGCATGACATATCATATTCCATCCTTTAAATTATTTCATTTGCTGGGGATCATACCCAGGGACTTGTGCATGCTAGGCAAGCTGAGCTACACTCCCAGTCCCATCCTTTTACTTGAATCATATTTAGCTTTAAATCTAAAGTGTCTCCTTTATATACTTTATCATGTTTTATGAATCTATAATGCCTTTTGTTTAATCCAATTATATTTAAAGTGATTATTGGTATTGTTAGATTTACATATCTTCTTGGTTTTACATATTTTTATCTTTATTTCTCTATTAATGCTTCTTTTGAATTAAGTGAATATTTCCTAATTGTAGCAGTTTTATTTCATTAATGTTTTCTCACAGCATATTCTGAGGATATTTTTAGCTAATCTGGTTTTGCCATTTACATCTCATCAGAGTATGCTTCAAATTTATACTAAGCAAATTCCATATAGTAGCACTGCTCTTATGTATGTGTTTAATTTGCTTTTTTACCCCATTAATGTCACAAATCCAAAACCTTGTTATTTTTACCAACTGTAATGTCCCTGTTCCTGTACAATTTTGCTCCTGGCCCACCTCCTTTGTTCTATTAGGAAACACACATTTATTAAAATTTTATATTTATAGGGCAAATAGTATGTATATAATTGTATTCAATTATTTTAAAATCAATCAAGAGGAAATACAGATGGTATAAAATACAAATTTTATAAGAATTTGACTTGAAATTTAAGGGATCTGTATTCATTTGTATTGGCCCATGGGGTAATTATATAAAAATCACTTGTTTCAGCAGAATCCTCCTTTAATATTTCTCATAGACAAGTCTGCCACAAATTCTTTTTATCTGAGTGTATTTCACCTTTATTTCTGAAGGGTTTTGCTGAACGGAGAATTCTTTTTGTGGGGGGCAGGGTACTAGGGGTTGAACTCAGGGGCAACTGGCCACCGAGCCACATCCCCAGCCCTATTCTGTATTTTATTTAGAGACAGGGTCCCACTGAGTTGCTCAGTGCCTCCCTTTTGAAGAGGCTGTCTTTGAACTCATGATCCTCCTGCTGGACAGTTTTTTTTTTTCTTTCAGCATTTTGAAAGTTATCCATTACCTTCTAGCTGCATTCACTGTGCAAAC
Organism: Marmota marmota marmota; assembly: GCF_001458135.2. Lineage (NCBI taxonomy): Eukaryota > Metazoa > Chordata > Mammalia > Rodentia > Sciuridae > Marmota > Marmota marmota. The sequence continues at coordinate 2,776,289 of NW_026000077.1, forward strand.
AGCTGTTATGTCCATGAAAATAAGATGTTTTTCTCCTGCTACCTTTCTTCTTGTCTCTGTTACCATTTGTTGTTTTTATATCTGTTGAAGTCTTTGTATGTATGCAACTTAGGGTTCATACAGGTTTCTGGATGTGCAAGTAATTTTTTTTTTCAGTTAATTTGGGGAGTTTGGGGCTGCTATTTGGGTATTGTTTTCCTTTCTCTTCTTCTGACGCTTCTGATGCCTGGGTTGGTGTGTTGGTTGTCACTGAGTTGTTTCTGAAGAAATGTTCATTTTTCTTAAGTCTGTCCTCTTGGTCTACCACTACTTCTGCCAGTTAAAGTCTACCATTGAGTCTCTCTAGTGAATGTTATTGTTCTTTGCAACTTCAGAATTGCTATTTTCTTCTCTTAAATGTCTTTTATTTATTGTGGTACTGGGGATTGAACACAGGATCTCACATATGGTAGTCCAGCGCACGATCAGCCCTATATCCCTAGCCACTATTTTGTGTTTTGAAACAGAATCTTAAGTTGTCCAGGTTGGCCACAAGCACACAGGCATGCATCACCATTCCCAGCTGCACTACTTCTTTAATCAGTTTTCTTTAATTCTGGAAACATTTTTTTGTTTATTTTGAGATGTGAGTCTATGTTGCCCAGGCTGACCTTGAACTTTGGGGTTCTAGAGACCCTCCTGTCTCAGTCTCCTGAGTAGCCTAGACTACAAGGTACACCAGTGTGCACAGCTTGTTCTGGAACATATTTTAATGGCAATTTTCAAGTCTTTTTCTTATAACACGACATCTAGTCACTCTGTTGTCTGCTTGTGTTTTTAGTGTATGAGTTGCATACTTGGTATGTTAAGGACTGGATATTTTAGATCATATGTTGTAGCAACAGTGGGTTCTAGTCTAGTGGGTTCCTTTCTCACAACCTGGGATTTGTTATTGCTTAGTGACTATCTCAGTGATGAAGTCTATTCCCTCTCCTCCATCACTATTAAGCTTCCGCTGTGATCCACAGATGGTTACAGCTTTGGCCATGCCCAATTTCTTTGGAATGAAAGAAGTTTTAGGGATGTCTTACTTTCCTTGAACAAGCCCAGATGTTAAGTCACCACTGATTGCTCTATTACTTTCAACAATACTCTGGACCACCTTCTGGCTTCTTTGAAGGAATTCTGAGGTCTGTTTTATACTTGTCTAATACCAGGAGATCTTCTATTAACTTACTCCCCAATCCTTCCCTATAGACTAAGAGGACCCACAGTTTAGACAGCACTTTCAATCTCAGTACAACCTCCAGTATTGTGCCTTTAAGTTTGAACTTCACTTCACTTTTACAAGTATATTTTTCTGGAAAAATTGAATTCGTAGTCTGACAAGGAATCTGTTGTTCTTGGCTAAAGTAGTCCGGAGTCTCCATGCTGCTAAACAAGGAAGGAGGAGGAACATATGGGATTAGATATCACACACATTTCCTACAGAATTTTAATGGGTTTTCTTGAATAAATTGTTTTTTTATCCAAAGGGCCATTTACAGAAGATTTACATGTCTGAAGGCCTGTTGTTTTTCTTTAATATTTATTTTTTTTAGTTGTAGTTGGGCACAATACCTTTTATTTATTTTTATGTGGTGCTGAGGATTGAACCCAGGGCCTTACATACATTAGGCAAGCACTCTACCACTAAGCCACAACCCCAGCCCTCTGAGGGCCTTTACAGAAGCTTTACATGTTTGGTTGGTTTGTTTGAGAGAGAGAATTTTAATATTTATTTTTCAGTTTTCGGCGGACACAACATCTTTGTTTGTATGTGGTGCTGAGGATTGAACCCGAGCTGCACACATGCGCTACTGCTTGAACCACATCCCCAGCCCTGGTTTGTTTTTTAAGGGTTTTTTTTTTTTTTTTTGGGGGGGGGGGGTATGTGGTTCTGGAGATCGAACCCAGGGCTTCCTTCGTGCGTTCAAGGCAAACACTCTACCAACTGAGCTATATCCCCAGCCCTACATGTCTGTTTTTAATAATTTTCATGTTTCCCTTGGGAGTCAAGAAGCAGTACTTATTACATTGTCATGCTGAAAGTCATTCAGTTCTCTCTTTTTTTATTTTTTGGTACTGGGGATTGAACACAGGGGCACTCAACCCTGAGCCACATCCCCAGCCTTTTTGCATTTGATTTAGAGACCAGGTCACCCTGAATTGCTTAGAGCCTCACTAAATTGCTGAGGCTGGCTTTGAATTTATAATGCTCCTGAGCCACTGAGATTTTAGACATGTGCCACCACATTCAGCTTGTTTCCTTTTTCTTGGAGCACTCAAAAATGAGGATGATAGTAAGGTCTCAATTTTTTGTTCTAAGTATTTTAACTGGTACATCTCAATTACACAGAATGGTGGGCTTCACTGTGGCACATTTCCATACAAACACACATATATAAACAATTTAATTAATTTCATTCCCAAACACCCTCCTTCCCCAACGTGCCTCTCTTCCTAATGATCATCCTTTTACCTTCATAGTGTTCCCTTTTCCCATTTTTTCCCTCCAGCTCCCATATGAGGGAAAATAACGGAAACTTAGATTCTGAGTTTGGCATATTTTGCTCAAAATTATGGTCTCTAATTCTATCCATTTTCCTGCAAGTACCATAATTTTGTTGTTGTTTGTGGCTGAATAAAACTCCACTGTGTATGACACATTTTCTTTATTATCCATTGAATTGCTAATGGACACCTAGGCTGGTTCTTTAACCGAGCAATTGTGTATCTCTAAAGTATGCTGACTTTAATTTTGTTGGAGAAATACCAAGGAGAGGCATTTAGGAGGGATTAAAAAGCTTTCACTAATCTTTGTCCACAATGTCAGTCCTTGCCCCATTTTCTTTATCATTTTGTCAGGTACAGAATTCTAGTTTGCAACTTTTCCTCTGTACTTAAGTGTGTCACTCTGATTTACTTCTCTATTCCTAGACATTATCTACCTTGTAGAATTTAGCTCAGTGTGTCTAGATGTTATTTCTTAGACACCTCGAATATAAGAATGTACCTTTAATCAAATTTGGAAAATCTTAGCTAAAATACCTCCAAAACATCATCCCTAACTGCCCTCTATTATCTCCTTCTGGTACTCTATTAAATGTTCATTTATCTTTTAAAAATGTTCTTTCATATATTCTGTAGCTACAATACGTACTATTTAGTTTCTTTTCATTTTGGTCTTCACATTTTCTTTTGCTTTATGTGTTTTGCTTTTCATGTCTAGATGCTTTATAGTTTTCAAATACGACTGATCCATCATTTTATTTCCGATATATTCTTGCTTATTCTCTATCTCCATCAATTATATTTTTATGTTTTGTTACTGGAGATTTAACTCAGGATCACTTTACCACTGAACTACATCCCCAGCCCTTTTAATTTTAAGACAGGGTTTCACTAGTTCCTGAGGGGGGGCCTTGAACTTGAGATTCTCCTCCTTCAGCCTCCTGAGTTGCTGGGATTGCTGGTGTGTGCTACTGCACCCAGCTCCATCAATTCTAAACATATTATTCCTTATTGACAATTCTTTTCTATTCCTCACATATTTCAAATTGCACAGAATTTAAGCAATTGCGTATCAAAAGACACATTTTTTTTTTTTTTTGGTACCATCAACAATGCCAGGAGCTGGTTAGATTCATAGCTCAATGGAGTGCTTGCCTAGCATACACATGGGATCGATCCCCAGCCCCCTGCCACCCAAAAGTCAAATTAGTACTATAATATCATTTGCTTTTAGAGATTTTTTTTTTTAAATAATGTACCTTTGAATTCATTCAGCCAATACTTTCAATATCTGCAGTTTTTGCAGGATAGATTGTTTCTCATTTATTCATAATCATTATTTTTTGTCTTTTTTGGGACTCTGACAAGGAGTCAAAGATAACTAGAATGCTATCTATGAAAATTCTTTCAGGGCTGAGGTTGTGGGTAGAGTGCTGCCTAGCATGCGTTAAGACACTGGATTTGATCCCCAGCACCATATTAAAAAAAAAAAAAACACTAAACTAAATAAACAAAATAAAGGTATCGTGTCCACCTACAACTACAAAATATATAAAAAAGAAAGAAAATTAACTTTGAGATTGATTTTAAAGTGCTTTCCTTACAAAAGTATAACATTAATTTCTGTTAAGTGCCCAGAAATCGCTTCAAACCTCTTAGCTTAAGTTTTTAACCACATGAGTTTAAGTTCTAAATTGCTTGTCAGCCTGGAATACAAATTTTCAGGGGGATTTCCCCCACCACATACATTTTTTTCCCATCCAGTTTCCTCACTCATCTGAGGTAGCATATTCTGGCCTATTTTTTCACTGACTATATCATCTTTTGAAGTTCCAGGTTTGAAAGTCTCTCACTTTGACTCCATACTTATATTGGACAAAAGGGTTTGTCTTCTTTCTGGAGCTTAGCCCATTCTAAAGTCATTTAAATAAAAGGATTGTCACAGGCTTCAGAGCAATTATCATTTTTTAATACTGCTACTTCTCTATATTTGTAATTTTTGTTCAATCCCACACTAAATTTTTATTTTTTTAAAAATTTCAAGCATACAAAGAAGTTGATACAATACTCATCTACTATTCACTAAGACTCACTGCATATTATTCTGCTGCTGATATTTGAAGTATCTCATACATATTTTATACATACACAATACACTTTTACCTAATGATTGAAATGTAACAAATAGAATGACATTTCATTTCTAGCAATCTCAGCATGCATGTCCAAAGAAAAAGGATATTTCTCTACAAAAGCACAGAACCACTGTCTTACCTAAGAAAATTTAACATTATTCCATATTATGTAAAAGTTCATATACAAATTTTTTGAGGTGTCCTTGAAGCATCTCTAATGACTGAGGTTATGTAATTCAAAAATCAAATCCAAATCCACTTATTCCACTCGATTTATGTGTCTCCTTACCTGCTTTAGACATTTACCTTTTTTTTTTTTAAAGAATACAAATCAGAGGTCTTATAAATATCCTACATTCCACTTTTGTTTATTCCAGAAGACACATTCAGTGTCAATATTTTTGGCAATAATGCTATATAGACAGTGGGGTGAAGTTTTGAATATCTTTATAACTAAAGATTTTTTAAAAATGAAGCCTGCATAATGTTAGAAACAAATGTCCCTATGTACCACTGTTTTTCAGATAGCTATTTTCAAATGAAAGAACAATGGTACATTTACTACCACCTGAGACTAGATAACATGAAGAGGAAGCTTGAGATATTTCTATACATTTGGTATTTTTTTTTTTTTTTAAACTCCAAAGCCTGTTATGGGTGTTTGTTGGAATTTAGAAATCTAATCAATTAATGTAGAATTACATTAATTTGGGGAAGGGGGCATACAAGGGATTGAACTCAGGGGCACTTAACCACTGAGCCAAATTCCCAGCCCTATTTTGTATTTTATTTAGAGACAGGGTCTTGCTAAGTTGCTTAGCTCCTTGCTTTTGCTAAGGCTGTCTTTGAACTCCTCATCCTCCTGAGCCACTGAGATGACAGGTGTGTGCCACTGGGCCCGGCTAGAATTACATTAATTTTTAAGAGCTGAGGACAAATTTAAAGGATGCCTTTTCTCTCATCTCATCATTAAAACGGGAGAAATGATTTTCTAACCTGCCCCTTTTCATGGTGATAGAAGACATGAAAAAGAAACCAAATGTTTGTGAAGAACTCACTATGTGTCAACCATATGCTATGACTTAAATTCATCTTTATATGAATTTCATGAACCGGATATGACTATCCTCATGTTCACAACAAGCCAAGTGCAACCCAGATCTTAAGAGAACTGTAAAAACTAGGGTTAAAATTAAAACTTCATGGGTAGTTAAAACCCAGGGATTTCGGGCTATACAAAATCCCCCAGATTAGAAATTTGCACTTGAATGTTTTACTTGGCTATTCATGGCTGTGTAAATTCTGTTTAACCTAAGGAAAACTTAAAAGCCAGAATTGCTGGAAAACCAATGTATGCTCACTCAGTTGTTCCCTCCATGCCTCACTCATTTAATTAACAGACCCCTTGTTGCTGCTCTGTTTGGAATAGCTCTTAACAAGGTCATCTATGGTTTTGTCACAGCTAAACTCAATAGCCACTTTATAATTACACCACCCCTTCTTGAAACCCCTTTAGCTTAGGTTCCATTATCAGTCTTTCTTCCCACCTAACATAGGTCTTTATAGCGCTTTCCTTTTCTACTTCTTTTGTTTCCTCTGCTCTTTCAATAATTCTCTTCTCATTATATAAATTTTGTAGAAAATATACTTTAAATTGCATGAGTTACCAGCTATTATGTTCTTAGCTCAACTTCATACACTTACTAAATGCCTACCATGAAGCATATTTACCAGAGAATAAAAATAGGCACGATTCCCAACAGATGGATCTTACAGCTTTCTTCAGTCCAGGGATCTCTCATAAGTGCCAGGACCATGAACACCTGCACCTTATCTTCCCTTCAGTACCTCAAACTCAACATATCCCAAAATTCAACAGTTATCTTCTCCATTCCACTGCCAGATTGCTAGTTTTAAGGCTCACATGGATTATTTATAGCCCACAAGTTTGTCTTTAGCTCCATGCTTCCCCATAACCCATTCTTCACAGTTAAAGTGGAGTCCTTGTTTGGTTTAAGACCAAAACATTAAAAAAAAAAAAAATTTCATTGAAAATATTTTACTGGCCTTTTGACTAGAAATGAGAATTTATTTGCCAGAAAGGATGAACCCATCATACTTCTGAGGCCAAAACACTTTCACATCTCTTGCACACTACTTGATGAGGATCCTGCTCAGTTATTCAGTTTATTTTACTACTCCAAGTTACAATCTTTTTTCACTCCCTCTGCTGGTTCACTGACCTATCTTATGAATGAAAGAGATTACTTCCCTGACATCAAAGTTTGGATTAGATCCTTCCCTGTGCATTCCAACTATTTCTGTATTAATCTCTATCACAACATTCTTTATTCTAACAGAGTCTAAATACTATAAGGCAAGGTTTATATTTTATCTTGTTGACAACTCTATCTCCAGAGCCTGGCACACATTTTTAAAATGAATTGGAATTATGAAGTCCCAACTCACAGAAGAGGGGAGGAAAAAAAAAAAAGAAATTCATTTGAAAATGTTTTCAATTTTCTAATTTAATAGAAATAACCAAAACAATGTGGTTTTTCAAACAAGGCTTTAAACTAATCTAATACAACTTCTACAACACATTCCAGAGCATTATAACAAGAATTATTTACAGGCAGCTAATGTATTAAATAACCATGAAAAGAAAAAACTTGCTCTTATTACACACCAGCAAAAAACACAGGAACAGAACAATTAGAAACTGCAACCTTGTTTAAAAAAATTAAATATGATCATTTAGAGAATACAATACCACAGAAACAGCACTTTTTCTTTAAGAATCATATTGAAGGGTAGTTAACTATGTGCAAAAATAATAGTAATAGTAATAATAATAAAGAGGGGAGGAGACCAGTTGAAATACTGGATGCAAGGAACTAGAGTAAGGCTGTGAATTTAACCCTTGTGTGTAGGTATGTCTACATAGAAAAATCACAGGCTTTCCAATTGCACAATCTTTGTTTTATAGGCTAATATACATGTTTTGCTGTTTTAAAACATAGTAAATGCCTACATTTTTCAGACCAGGAGCAGACATGCATTTCATTCTTAAGAATGAAATTTAGGCCACAATTGAATGGGAATATTGCAATGGCACTTGCAAAATCATTTTGGTGCCTTCCCACATGTGAATTTGGTGAATTTAAAATAGAATTTTCAATTTTTAAAGATCACTGCTACAAAGGGCTAAACTTAATTTTATATATCCTGTAGTTTAATATGACAAATGTGCCCAAATTAACTAATCTTTAAGATAATTTTGTTTCTAAGATACAATAAAAATATATAAAAAACCATGTAAGCAAACATAAGAAACCAAGATGGAAGAAATGCATTTTGACCAAGTAAGACATGCTTTTGGCCAAGTAAAAGAAGCCATTATATTCAAGAGTACATGTTGAAATCTGAAATGTCTATGTAAACTGTGGCATATAAATTTTTTCCTTAAAAAAGTACCTTCAATTTTTTTTTACTCAAACACCTACTTTTAAAAAAATATGCAACTTTCCCCAATTTTTAAAATAAAATGCCACAATATATTGTTATTACCTCCAGCATACATTTAAATTTCTTAATTTTTTTAAAAGATAGATTGGGTGATATGCATACAAACTTTCCTATAAAATCACCATCCAGAAGAGAATTATGACATGCTATTAGCCAACAGACTTAAAGCAGTGTTATTGCTTTATCAAGGAGAAGATAACTGGGAGGGAGAAAAAAATTAACATCCACATCTGATACATGATCCAACTATAATACACCTTCAAAATCTTGAATCACCTTCAGCAGATAATAAATATAGGTGCAAAAATTAAGAGTTCATGATGCAAATTTAAAACGATTGCTTTAACTAAGGGATTTAGGATGGGCAGATTTTATAAAACTACTCAATGATCCAGTGTTGAGCAGGCAAATAAGCAGTGCTGGTTCTGACAAGAAATGAGATCTTTCTTTTATGGGGTAGGATGGGCAGTACTGGGGAGTGAACCCAGGGGCACTTCTACCACTGAGCTATCTCGTCAGTCCAAGGAATGATATCTTTGTTTCATGTGTTATATGTGAATTGGTGTAGAGTATAAAGGCTAAGGGAGAAGGGAGCAACAGCATCTAGTCCCATTTTGGATAGTAAGAGACAATCCAAGGGCATAGTCGGAAGACTTGAATCTACTGGCTTATCAACACTAATCACTAATAATTAAACGGCAGGATACCTGCTGAGGTAATTGATAAATCTACAATTTGCACACTTTAAAGCATTATTTCTTTGGATTAACTAAAAATTTCAAAATCTTTTACGAGAAAACAAATGAGAATTTAAATGACTTTTAAAATTATCTAAAATTCCCTTATGAAAGAAATAGAAGTTAGAAAAAACCAACTTGTTGATTCCCAAAAGAAGAATTTCAATAGTATATCTAATGCCTTCTCATTTCAGTGATGGTTTGATGTATAGAGCATAATCTACAATCTAATCATACTTTGGAACTTTCACACACTGCACCTTATACAGCAATTCCTTAGGCCAGTGAATCAGTGGAGCCAAGTGCTAAAAAAAAAAAAAAAAAAAAATGGGGGTCAGCAGAACAGATTGAAGAACACTTTGTTCTCATTTCTCTGATGGGAGAAATAAACTGAACTGTGGCCAAAACTTTGAAAGCTTTTAAGGAAACATTGTTAGGTGGACTTTTCTCCAAACCTAAAATACTAGAATAAATTCTTAAAAAAAGAATAGAAATGTGAGGATAACAACTGCCTTCAGGAGTTCAGTATTTCTTTTAACATAAATTAATAGGAAAAACATTTAACTGAACATTAATACTCTGTAACCACAGTTATGTTAGAACTGGACAAATGAGGTTAGAAATACAATGATCGGCGTGCAAGAAAAAAAAATTTTAATAAAATTTAAACTGAATATCTCCATGTAAAAGTGGCTTATTGACAGCTATTAATCTAATACTACTTCCTCAGCAGTAAAAATAATCTTTGTTAATAGAAATGGAGCCTACTAAATGCTGACATTAATTATTTTATATGGCTTTTTAACTGACTGGCTTAACCACTCCAAAATTAAAAGAAACAAAGGGGGGGGGGAATCTACCTAACATGAAAATGTTTTTATGGGAACACATTATCTTTTAGGGTTCCAATTATTAAAAGTATTTAATTAAAATTTGCTTTTACCTTCATTTGACAGAATCTACACAGGAATTTTGAAAAGTATTCATATGAAAAGCAAATACAAAACATCAGAACTCAAATATCAGAACTTCATAAAATGAAGTCATACTTTCCAAAAAGTACCATTAGATATATTTTTACTTATTAAAATCATGGATATTGTGGAAAAGGGGGAGTAGGCAGAGGTAAAAAGCATTTTAAAATTATTTTTCCACTTACAAAAAAAATAAAATAAATTCAAAAAATTTTAAAACCCTCTTCTTAGGAATTTGAAAATTGAGTGAAATAATAAAATAGTTTAGTCTATATTTTTTAAAAGCCTAATTTACAATGAAAAGAAAATGGAGAAGCTAAAAAGAAGTTAGAGATGAAAGAAGCAAAATAAAATTAGTACTGTTTAAATATACCATTAGAAGGTCTGAATCATATTCCTGTTTACCCCCACCCCTTCCTTGTTAAGAAAGAAAAACAACCCAAAGAAATCTGTATAATAATTTCTTTAGAGCACTTTATTTGATTCAATACGCACTAAAAATATTTGCTTCTTAGACAATTATGTCAAATAATCTGAGTAATCTATGGTCTGAATTGCTTAAACTGTATTTTTAAAAAGGTGAGTGATTTGCCACAAATCTGCTGACGTCTGAAAAATATTTAATGGCAAATTCTTCTATTTTGGTCACTTTATATTCTAATGTGTCCATACAAAAGTAGGACTAAAGTTTTTTAATCCAACAAAAGAGAAGCCTGTATACAGTCTAGAACACACATTTTGAATCTGAGCATCACAGATGAAGAGAAGAAAAATGAACCAGAGCCACGTTGGTTATCTGCCTCAAGTACTATAATCAGGGTAGCAAAGGTGGGTTTACTCCAGTAACCATTCAAGTGGGGATTGGCTCATTTTTAGGATTTACTTACAGGTCTCTTCTAAGTCCTTTAAGCCCCCAAGTCCATGCAAATGTCCCACTTGGTGGACGGATGAGTAATTTAACCCCACCGGGTTTATTTCAATATTTTGATATTTCAATAATAAGCTGCTTCTGAAGAGTTTGAGAAGTCTGTTCTCTATTAAAATAAGATAGAACCTCAAAATATGAATGTGAACATTAGAAATAGACAGCATATATTACAAATCCATTCTTGATAGGAACATTAGTAAGAATACACATTAGCTTAAAAAACAGGCTCAGCAAATGTTGCTGATCTGCCAGAAGTTTTAGTTCACTATTTACAAATAAGACAAAGTGAAATACAGAAAATTTTACACATTTGGTAGTTGACAGATTACTGTGTGCCAATAGTGGTCTATCAGAAAACTGATATGAAGGAAGACTGGATAAGAGCCAGTTGTCACCTTCTCAAATTCAAATGTACAGAAAACTAGATTAATTTTGAAACAAACATTCTGCCTTTCATGGGAATAATTGTATGATCAGATGATGTGACTGGGAAGTACAACTGTGTGGAAGTGTTTTCTGGAAATGACTACTATAACTCTATATGATCCACTACTGAAAAGTTACCATACTTACTTCAGTAGACCACTGAAGTTGATTAAATGATGATCAATGGTCATGTTTCCTAGACCCTAAATATCAATAGAAAATAAAATTGCTATTGAGTTCTTTAAACCAATTGAAAAAACTAAGGCCCAACAACATCAAAATGAGAAAAAAATATATATTGGCATGATGATTCAATTTATACCTGGTTGACATTAAAGTGGAATCTGAGTTACACTGATTTTTCACTAGAAAACAACAAAGTATGTTAATGTATGTGTAGGGGGGAGGCTTAAAAGTTGTCTAAATAACTGCGCTCTAATTCAAAAAAACAATTCATCAAGCAAGATGAGCCTTACATGTTTACTTGTACACCCAGTATCCTGCACCAATCAATACCACATGATCATAAACATTTGCAATTTCTAATAATCAGAGAATCATCCTCGTTAGTAACAAATCTTCAAGTCATTTCACTTTTACTTTTTGTTTTTACTTTAAAGTTGCAAATTGAGTTCTCTCCCCTTTTCTTGACAAGAATGTTTTCTGTCCATTATTTCAAGCTAATACTGTATAAAAGCTATCAGCTTCTTCAAGGAGGTGCCCACTGTAGGCAGGATATTCCAGCAACACTTAAATAAAAGGCTTTTTTTTTTTTCCTTTCCTTTCCTTTCTTTCTTTTTTTAAAACAACTGATTTAAGTTCATGCCATTTTATTTTATATGTACTGGTCTCTCGTCTGACTTTAGGCGTTTTCTGCGGGGCTGTATAAAGTCTTCATCAGAGTCCTCAGTTACCTCACCATCATCCTCTTCCTGCTCAAATTCTGGCAAAGGTGCGAAGGTCCTGTCTGAGTAGATCTCTGTGAGTTTATCTTCAAAGAACAATGCAACTGCTTTCCCTGCCTGAGCTACTTCTGAATCAGCCTGCAAGCAAAAGATAGGAATATTCACCTATTGGTAATGCATATTCCTTCACCAAGTTTGCATGGTCTGAAAAGCTTACCTTCAAATTAATCTCTTGTGTGTCTGCATAAACTTGAACAACTTTCATCATCTAAAAAGGACACCAGAGTCAAAAAAAAAAAAAAGGGAAATTATAATCCTTTCTAAAGTTATGAGACTGCACAGGATTGGTGACGAAAGTCAGCCATACTAGGGAGAACAAATTGCTATAACCAGATTAAGTGCCTTCTAAAATTCTATAGAACAAGGAACCACTTTCTTTACAAAGTTCTGTTACTAAAGCTACTGTGAAACCTCAATAATTGCCTCATTCTAAATTAGTGAGGTTAATCTTAGCAGGAATTGGTCAGAACATATCAATCTATTCAAGAGAAAAACAACCAGATTCTATCTTTAAGGTAATATGGTAATAAAATTAAGTAGGTAAACTGGGTCTTTCTGTCAACTATAGTTCATAAAACCACATTTATCTGAAAGCAATAAAACTAATTAAAAATAAGACAAAAAACTGGGACTGTATTTTTAAAATTTATATTAGTGAGATTTTAATAATTTACTCTGTGGCATATTGCTATAAAGGTGACTAGACTTTTAAACTCATAAAGATTTTGTATGTTTTTAATATTAAAATGCCATCTGGATGCCCCCAGAAACTATCAGTAGACTTTGACTCAATGTGATTTATTTTACTAAGTCATATGGCACCCAAATTTCATCAGCAATAAAAAGATTCTAGTATTAATCTTTATAAAGATTTTACGGATTCTTATCCAATTCCATTTTCTTTTCCTATAATGAAAACTTCTACAGTAGCTTTGATTTTATCCCAAAGATAAATACAAAATGTTATGTAACACATTTCTTCTTGAGGTGTATATAACTCATTCTTATCCTCAAAAACAACAAAATCCTAAAATTAATAAAGGTAACATTGTTGAAATCAGTAACTCATCATTACACATTGCAAGGTATTATTCAAGATGAGTCAACAAAGATATGTTCATGATTTTAAGGTTCTACATTTCTGTGGTTAAAAATAAAATCCAAGAACATGAGTACATATATATTTTCTATAAGTATCCAAAATACAGGTTATTCATAACCATACCCTACAAAATCTACTTAACTGCGGGCTACTTTTCTGTACCCAACCCTCAAAGGAAGGGATATTCAATAACATTCTTAATATTAATTATATACTCCAAATTATACACAGTAAACTTTCTTCTTTGGAGCTGTAAATAAAATCAATTTTTACTTTTGACGGGACTGAAGCAGGAAAAATGTCTTAATCAAATTAGAAAACTCCTTCAGGTAAAACAAAATCCAAAAAACAAATAAGCAAACAAAAACTAAAAAATTAATATGCTATAGGTTGGAAGCTAACATACTTCATTAAACCTTTCACAGTTCTTGAAGATCAAACGAACATCAGCCACAAAGTCATCTGGGATTTGGTAATGTTGGGAATGTTTTTTCTGAAGCTTCTTTTTCACGGTGGATAAATCCATTGGTTTCTTTATAATTTTATAGTAGTTTGGTATCTAAAATAAATAAATAAGGGCAGATAAGAATTTTCTAAAATGCCGAACTGATTTAGTTTTAAAATGCATAGCATATTCATCACATTAATAGTGGATATATTGGAGAATAGTGAATATACTTTAAATCTTCTGCCAATTATATAATAAAAACCAAATCTTATTGCAAAATATATGCCAATCTCCACGGCTATGGAATTCAAAGACAAATCTTTAATAATAAGTAGACATAGAAAGTAAGCAACCAGCAGGGGCAGCCTATACCAGTATTCTCTCTCTCTCTCTTTTTAAAAAGATGTCGATGGACTTTTTAAATTTTATTTATTTATTTATATGTGGTGCTAAGAATCAAACCAAGTGCCTCACACATGCTAAGCAAGCATTCTACCACTGAGCCACAACCCCAGCCCTATACCAGTATTCTTTTTGGGGGGATAGGGTGGGGTGGGGTGGAGTGGGGGAGGGACTCTAGGATTGAACTCAGGGGCGCTTAACCTATTAGCCACACCCCCAGCCCTATTTTATATTTTATTTAGAGACAGGGTCTCACTGAGTTGCTTAGTGTCTCCCTCTTGCTGAGGCTGGCTTTAAACTTGCAATCCTCCTGCCTCAGCCTACCGAGCTGCTGGGATTACAGGTGTGTGCCATCGTGCCCACCTATACCAGTATTCTTAAGGCCATATTTGGCTCATTAGCAGTTTATGACTCCTAAAGAGTTTGTTTTTTCTAAAGGAGAAAAGTTACAAAATAGATTAATGTTATGATTAGAATATGATGTCTTATAGAAGACATCCTAGAAATTATTACTTATAAGTTTTACCTCAGCAACTCTGAAAGAAAAATTGTTATAACATAAAAGAATGTATTAACCATTTAGTATTCTTCTGACTTTGTCCAAGGCCAAATATATTTCTACCCTTGTGAAATAAGTGAACAGAGAGCAACCATGAAAAGATTAAAAAAAATGAAAGTCATTTGCTACTTTGAAATCCCTAAACTGAAAAGAAACACTTTCTAGAATCAGATGACTACTACTTGTATAAAACACCATCTTTATGTCTAGACCTTTTGTGCTTTAAAATTAATTTCAGTCTATCCTATAAACTATCACTTAATATTCAATAACAGAGGGCTAGCAAATAAAATGTATGCAACATATTCTTATCCCACTTATTAGGCATTGAGAACCTCTGTCTTTATCCTTACAATAGTCACCTGTAAAATAAACAAAAAGCACTGACCTGCAAAACTTCTCCAGTGTTTTTTTCCTCAATCTTGACTGTGTAAGAAGGCTCATGATGGCAGAGCCAGTGTGAAAGACTGAACTGTATATTTTTATTCAATTAATATTTACATGGTTTGATTTTTACCCAAGGTAAAGAATAGAACTGGAATCTTAGAAATAATTTAGCCTAATAATCCCACTTTACAGTTAAAAAGGAAAGGTGTATAGTTTCACCTAATTATAGAGTTACAGAGTTGTTTGTTGCCAGAACCATGAGAACAAATTTTTTTAAACTGTAAATAATAAATACCCACTATGTTATCCGGTACTATGCTAAACACTTTATATTGATTATAATCCTTAGAATAACCTAATTAGGTAAGAAATAGTATATATGTATTAAATTACCACACCACAACCCCATAAATTTTATGAAAGAGAGGGTCGGGGAGGAAGACGGAAGAGGAGAAGGGAAGGAAAGGAATTAAAAAATGAGATCAAGTGAAAAAGTAAATAGTATCAGAATATACTGTGTCTTAGATAAGCTGAGGAGCTTATTGAAGAAGCCTGAGTTTCAATACAGGTCCAGACTAAGATAAGAGAACCCACAGTCCTATTCAATGAGACATTTTTCATTAGGCAGGTAGTATTAAGGTGCACAACTCACCGAAGCAGGAACAGGCTCCTGGAATTCAATACTTAATTCATGGCAATAGAGGTAAAGCAGAAGACGTTCACATTTCTGGCCCCCAAAAAGAAAAGGAAGACATGTGAAGTATTTGTCTCACCTAATAAGACATTCTTGAGAATGAGAACAATATCACTACAAAATATTATTGGGGGAAAAAAACAAACAAACAAACCCTGAACATCAACCTCCTACAAAATAGCTATCCAAGTCAACTGAATCACATACAAAGAAAACCTCCTTGCTTCCAATTTAACTGAGATTACATTTGTCTCTACTTTAAGGAAGTGTCTTTATTCTAATATAAGATTTTCTCAACTCATATTACTTATACAAATGGAAAGTGAGTCATAAAAGCAAAATGTATTGCTCTGTACAAAAACATATATTACCTGGTAATAAAAAAGTAAGTAACCGATTACTATTGCACCCAATTATAATTCTCTGAGGCAGGAAACAAACATTATCTCCTTTCTTCAAATGACTCCATTCAGGTTCAAAATAAATAAAACCTGTCTGTCTCTCAATCTAATTACAAACTCTTTTTTTTTTCATAGTCAGGACACTGACATACATTTTATATTTGTAGTTTTCTATTTACTTCAACTTCTTTAATTTATACATTTTAAACACATACTTCCTCCTCAGATAATGGAGAAAGGATTTTGTGTGTGTGTGTGTGTGCGCGCGCGCGCATGTGCGTATCAGATTACAAACAAACTTGATCAGAGAACTATGTGGCAGATATTTTGCCTCTGGAAATAAGACTACAGATTAGATCACCAGAAGTCTGAAGTGAGGACAGAGCTCTAGATTTATTTTTTAAATGATGAAAAACTGTTTTGAGGATTTTAAGCAAGGAAAGGAAGTAACAGAATTGTTTATTTATTTATTTTTTTAAAGAACACTATGCAGTGTAGAAAAATGGAGTTTAGTTACAAAGTTATAATAAAAGCCCAGATAAGAAATTATGATAGGCTTAGTACCGTGACACACATTTATAATCCCAGTGTCTTGGGAGGCTAAGGCAGGAGGATCATAAATTTGAGGTCAACTTCAGCAACTTAGCGGGATTCTGTCTCAAAATAAAAAAATAAAAATATAAACAACTGGGCTGGGGATGTGGCTCAAGTGGTAGCGCGCTCGCCTGGCGTGCGTGCGGCCCGGGTTCGATCCTCAGCACCACATACAAAACAAAGATGTTGTGTCCACCGAAAAATAAATAAATAAATATATTAAAAAAAAAATATATATATATATAAACAACTGGGACTGTAGCTCAGTGGTAAAGTGCTCTTGGATTTGATCCTCAGTACCAAAAACAAGAGAGACCAAGAAAGAGATTATGATAGATGTCTAGGGTGGCAATAGTGACGTAAGTAGGAAAAGTCATGTTTGAGTATTTTTTCATTTCTAATAGGATTTTAGTCTGAGCAAGAGGTGAGTGGTGGTGCCATTAAATAATGGAAAACATGCTGGGCGCAGTGGCACACAACTGTAATCCCAGCAGCTCAGGAGGATGAGGCAGGAGGATGGGGAGTTCAAAGCCAGCCTTAGCAAAAGCGGGGTGCTAAGCAACTCCTTGTGACCCTGTCTCTATATAAAATACAAAATAGGGGTGGGGATGTGGCTCAGTGGTTGTGTGCCGCTGAGTTCAGTCTCTAATACCCCCCATCCCCCTCCAAAAAAAAAAAAAAATTACAATGAAGGTCTGAGTGCAGTTTTTAATGTTATTTGCTTTTGTTTTTTGAGGTAGGGATTAGAAATCAAGATTTTTGTTGGGGATTGTGGATGTGGCTCAGCAGTAGAAGAACATTTGCCTGTATGGGTGAGGAGACCTGGGTTTGATGCCCAGGACTACAAGGGGAAAAAAAAAAGATTTTCACTGGGACAAACTGGTAAGTTTGAAGAAGTTGAATATAGAGGGCTGGGAATATAGCTCAGTTGGTAGAATGCTTGCCTAGCATGCACAGGTCCTGGGTTAAATCCCCAATACCACCAAAGGAAAAGGAAAAAAAAAAAAAGTTGAATGTAAGAGTCTGAAGCACAAGGTTAGTAACAAAGATTTCAGAAGTCATAAACGATGCAATCAGATGACAAGATTATAAAGCAATAGGTTATGAGCCTATCTGTACATTACACAGAAAAAAAAGAAGGATGTATCAACAAGTAACTACAGAATCCTCAGTAACAAATCAACTTAAATATTTGACACTTACCCTTTGGTCCACGGGGCTTAATCCCTGTGCTGTTTTCCCCTTCTTACTGTGTTGCAAATTATCACAATCATATTCAACTTCTGGCTTCCCAATATCTCTGCAAAATGTGCATATCCAGTCCCCACTAAACAGGGAAACAGGCAATCAGTCCAAGTAATTATATCAAAGTCTGCTTTAGAGACCCTAGTTCTCTGGATGCAGGTCTCTAGTTTGTTTTCTTTAGTTTCCAATTTTGAAAACTGTGTGAAACCCTCCTACTCCCAAACTATTCCAACTCATCCTTCAAGTGATTACCTTCAGGGAAAATATAAGTGGCAATACTGCAGTAAATGGGCCTATGTAGTCATAGCACAAAAATGATAAGTATTTGCTGTATAAGACCAAAGACCAATTCTCTCAGGTCCCCATAGTACCATAACATGAACCTAGTCCCCGAATAAGAAAAAAAAAAGAGTAGAAGACATGGAGTTCCTCAGGTATCTTATACTGTTTTGGCATGCACTAAACAAGTTTTTTTCATGGCCAATCAAAAGACAGAAAATACAAACACATATCTGTAAGTACAAGCATGTAGACACACACTGTGTATCTTTTTTTGTTTGTTTTTGTTTTTTTAGTACTGGGGATTGAACCTGGTTCAATTTTACCAGACTGAACTTAACCACTGAAGCATATCCCCAACCCTTTTCTCACTGAGTTGTTTAGGGCCTAAGTTGCTGAGGCTGAACTTGTGCTCCTCCTGCCTCAGACTCCTCAGCCAGTGGGATTAGGTCTATACTTTTTTTGTTTTTTAAATATTTTTTTTAATTGTAGATGGACACAATATCTGTATTTTATGTTTTATTTTTATGTGGTACCAGGGATCAAACCCAGTACCTCACGCATGCTAGGAAAGAGCTCCACCACTGAGCCACAACCCTGAGCCCTATATTTTGTTTTTAACAGGATTTCTATCAAGCTATAAATTCCAAAATGATTCATTCACATTTCTATTCTCTTCTTCTCTCTTTATAGATTCAGAGATATACTGATACATACATCTAGTATATATCTATCTATTTGGTACTTTTACCACTGAGCTACATCCTCAGCCCTTTTGTTTTGAGGCAGGGTCTCACTAAATTGATGGGGCTAGCCTTAAAATTTACCATCCTCCTACCTCAGCCTCCCAAGTTGCTGAGATTAAAGGCAAGCACCTCTGTTCCTGACTTAACTATTATTTAAAAAGAAATTGGGGCTGGGGTTGTGGCTCAGTGGTAGAATACTTTTAGAACTTCTAGCATGTGTGAGGCACTGGGTTCGAACCTCAGCACCACATAAAAATAAAGGTCCATTAATAATTAATACAAATTAAAAAAAATTGTGGGGTGGGGGCTAGACATACATTACCACTCAGTGGTAAAGTGTTTGCCTAACATGCACGTTAAAAGTGCTTATCAGCAGATACAAGGCCCTGGGTGAGATAGATCCCCACAATGCGAACAATAAATAAAATTTAAAATTAATTTAATCAAACCTAGGACCTATGCATAATAGGTAAGTCCCCTACCACTGAGCTATAGCCCCAACCTCAAAAATTAAACTTACAAGTTACCTTCAGAAGCAAACAGACTTTCTCTAGCTCACCGATTCCCTTGCTCTTCTCCATCTTAGGAGTTTTACCAAATTTGCTTACAATGAGTATAAATTGAAGGCCAGGAGATGACATCTACTCTTTAAGTTAATACTAAAGGAATAATAGGTTCTCTGTCTTATAGAAATGGTATGTTTTGGTTAAGAAGGCCATTTGTAGCCAGGTGTGGTAACGTTCACCAGTAATCCCAGCTACTCAGGATGCTGAGGAAGGAGATACTCAAGTTGAGGGATGGCCTTGGCAATTTAGAGAGACATTGTTAAAATAAAAAATAAAAAGGAGTGGTAATGTAGCTCAGTGATAGAGAGTTCCTGGGTTCAATCCCAATTATTGCAAAAACAAACAAAAACGGGCTTTTTGCCCTGAAAAACTTTTTGCTATATTTTTAATTTATGACAACATAAAACAAAAATGATTTATATCACCAGTACCTTGGAAAGCTTAGAAGGGTTGGAACATGACAAGTTAGATGAAAGACCTTTGGACACTTTTCACAGCACAAGAGATCCCCTCCATTTTGGCAGACAGCACACCAGTCTTCATTTGGGTCATCATCTTTGCTGCTGCCATCTCCTCCAATCCTTGCTGACCTGTGAATCAGGCTTCGAATTGGAGACTTTCCATTAACTAGACTGCTGAGCCCCGACTGTTTGCAGCTTTCATTCATATCTGTAGGTTCAGTTTTCACATGGTTTTCCAGGCTCGTTAATGCATCCAACTCACTTTCTAGATGCAAGTTGGTTGAAAGAGGTGGTGTCAAGCTGCTCTCAGGACTGCTCAACTGAAAGAAAACAAAGACAAATTCTTGGGAAAAAAAAATCATTTAATCCTTATTGCATGCAGTGTGTGTGTTATTTAAAAGCTACATCAATATACATACTGACATAACTTAAAATTATTATATAAATCATATTAGTAACTTTGATTAATGGACTCAAAAGAACTCTAAGGTTATTTATGTGATTTTGGGATACCTGTCCCTCTATTACTGGTTCACAAAAATAACAAGGAAATTAATTATACCATTAAATACACTGAGAGGTGTGTCCAGAGTTATAGAGAACTGATAATAGCACTTTTTTTCCACAACCAGAAGCATTCTATCCTATCCTTCTGCTCACCTATCATTCTATTAATATAGGAAGATTATGACATTGTAAAATCTTTCACCAATTTTTTTTGTGTCCATTTTTATGGGGTACTTTGCAAATTAAGTTTTGAAGGGAGGTGTGACACTGCTTTAAATCCAAGACTAAATCTGTTGCTCTCTAAATCTATGTATATACTATGTTGAATATACTAATACCCTGAGATAAAAATTTCTATGTTCCATGATATGAGAGCCTGCAGAATGGGAGAAAATCTTTGTCAACTATACTTCAGATAGAGAATTAATCTCCAGGATATATAAAGAACTAAAAAACCCAAATAACCCAATAAATAAATGGACAAAGGAACTGAAGAAACACTTCACAGAGAAATATGGTCAATAAATACATAAAAAAAAATGTTCAACACAACTAGCAATTAGAGAAATTCAAATCAAAACTACATTGAGATTTCACTTTAGTTACAGTGGCAATTAAAGACTATAGGTAGCAGGGGCTGGGGATGTGGCTCAAGCGGTAGCGCGCTCGCCTGGCATGAGTGCGGCCAGGGTTTGATCCTCAGCACCACATACAAACAAAGATGTTGTGTCTGCAGAAACCAAAAAATAAAGAAATTCTCTCTCTCTCTCTCTCTCTCTTAAAAAAAAAAAAAAAAAAAAAAAAAAAAAAAA
>NW_026000077.1:2797854-2823484 GCF_001458135.2 Marmota marmota marmota
TCTCAAATCTCTCTCATCTCTCTTCAAAATGGAAAAAAAAAAAAAAAAAAAAAGACTATAGGTAGCAATAAATATTGGCAAGGATATAGGGAAAAAGGTGCACTCATACATTGCTGGTGGGACTGCAAATTGGTGCAACCACTCTGTAAAGCAGCATGGAATTGCTAAGAAAACTTGACCCAACTATTCCACTACTGGGTTTATACCCAAAGGACTTAAAATCAGCATACTGTAGTGATGTAGTCATACAAATGTTCACAGCTCAATTCGCAACAGCTAAGCTAGGTGCCCTTCAATAGATGAATGGATAAAGAAAATGTGGTACATATATACAACAGAATATTACTCAGTCATAAAGAAGAATGAAATCCTGGCATTTGCCAGTAAATGACTGGAACTGGAGACTAACATACTAAGCAAAACAAACCAATCCCCCCAAAGCAAAGGACAAATGTTCCCTTTGGTATGCACCTGCTGACTCACAATAGGTGGGGGATAAGGGGGTAGGGGAGGTTCACCAGATTGGGGGGGAGGGGCCAGAGAGGAGAGAGGGCACGGGAATGGGAAAGACTGTAGAATGAACCAGACACAACTTTCCTTTGTTTATATATGAATACGACCAGTATTAACTCCACATCATGTATAGCCACAAGAATGGGAAGTTATACTCCATATTTGTACAATGTCAAAATACATTCTATTGTCATGTATAAAGACAATGTGTTCTAAAAAGAACAAATCTTTAAAAAGTTTTTTAAAATTCTCTATGTTCCAATCATGTAGAAAGTAAGATAGAAACCTGGGTAGAAAAACAAAAAATCAAAAATTTTAAATATAGAGGGACTTGTGCTTTCTTCATTCTGAATTATAAATTTTATAAAATATTCCATCCTAGAAACTCTAGAATGGTCAGTAATTCATAAGCCAAAAAGGCAATCTTCCCATCCCAAGTATTTGATCAATTAACTTCTTTCATATCAGCAATCTTTCTTTTTTTGGCGGGGATACCAGGGATTGAACCCAGGTGCACTTCACCACTGAGCCACAGCCTCACCCTTTTTTTAAATTTTGAGACAGGGTCTTTGCTAAATTACCTAAGGCCTTGCTAAGTCACTGAGGCTGGCTTTGAACTCAAAATCCTCCCATCTCAGCTTCCCAGCCCACTGGGATTACAGGCATGTGCCACTGCGCCCAGTCCTGGCCCCATATACCAGCAATCTTTTTTTTTTTTTTAATTTTTTAATTTTTTATTGTTGGCTGTTCAAAACATTACATAGTTACCAGCAATCTTAAGCTGAGCTCATAGGACAACACATAAAGACATTTTGTTGCCTGACATTCACTTCAAATATCAAGATAATCAATACATTCAGAACAAGATAAAACTCAATTCAGCATCATGTCAAAAATACTAACCAAATACAAATTCAAAGATAATTTCAAATGAGTACTTAACACAATAAAGTCTTTTTCTGATTAATTGTAGCTGACTCTTAGACATACCCTGCTGCTCCCCTAAAACCACACAAAATAAAACAAACAAAACTTGTTAGAAAAAGAGACACTTGTACTTATCAGGCATAAAAATTCAAAGACAAATGAATATACCTAGAATCCCTATTCAGTCTGATAGACTCAGGGAATCAGTGAAGTGACCTCCTTAACCCAATGTCAGACCCTGGTAGGAGCTTACCATGCATGCACTCCTCCTGCCATCTTCAGTCTTTTCTTGTTTCACAGCTCCTGAAAAGCTACATATTTCATCTTCAGTCCCAGGTTCTTGCTTGACCTTCACTGGATCAGATTTGAAACTAAGGCTGGTCTTCTCAGCTGTTCTTCCTGATGATCCACAACTAATAAAAATAAATAAATAAATAAATAAAGGTCACATGTTTGTATGGTGTAAATTAAAAAAGAAAGAAAGAAAGAAAAGTAACATTAAAGTTAAAGCAACACACAATCATTTCACAGAAAATAAGGACAACTTATAAGCAGTTAAGCCTAGCTACAAATCTCTTTAAGAATGTAAAGCAAACATTCAGAAGACCTTAAAAATACACTTTATATATCTGCATATACCTAATATCTGAGGGATGGGACCTAAATCTAAAAATAAAATTCATTTATGATTCTTATATACATTATTTGCATAGCCTGAGGGTAAATTTTATGCAACATTTTTAGTGCACACTGCATTATGACTATGACTAACCACGTGAGGTAGAATGGGAATTTTCCATTTGTGGAATTATGTTAACACTCAAAAAATTTTAGAGCATTTTGGATTTCAGATTTTCACATAGGGGTGCTCGACCTGTAGTATAAAAGATCCATGATTGCTTCTCTTTCTACTTTCAACTAAACAATACAAATAGTGGTTCATGGGGGTGGGGATGTGGCTCTGTGGTTGCCTACTATTCACAGGTTCAATCCCCAGCACAACAAAAACAATAATAAAAAGGCTGAGGCTGTATCTCAGCAGTAAAATGCCTCTGGGGTTCTATCCCCAGTACCAAAACAAAACAAAAACAGCAGTTCAGCAAGACTCATCTAAGGAGAGATTATTTTGGCTTGTGAGAAAAGGAGACTGAAAGGTAAGAAGCAAACAACCTGGAACATCCTTATATGATTCAAAATCATCAAATGAGTGGCAAAAGGAGAGGTATAAAACTAATTACTTTTACCTAAAACACAAAAACAAAATCACTATTAAGTAAATAACTGGTAAGACTAATGTTATATAAACTTTCACTTAGTTTGTATGTTCTTTCAAAAACTAATTAAGATTGTGAGTTCAAAGCCAGCCTCAGCAAAAGCAAGGTGCTAAGCAACTCAGTGAGGCCCTATCTCTAAATCATGTAATATCTTAAATAAAACTGTAGACTGTAAACTACTTCAAGTACAAAAGAATAAAAAACAGTCAATGTTTATTATATTTTATCTTAAACATACACACACACATACACATTCCTATGTCTTAGCTCTACCCACTGAAAAGACTTAAAACAATGTACAATTTAGTAGTAACATATGCCCACTAACATGACTAGGATTTCTTAGAAAAAGGGCTGATTTCAGGACAGAGGCAAGAAACATGCAAGATGAACCTGGCACATTGTTTCATAGGAAACAAGGAGGCTAGGATTATAGAAAAAGTAAGAAGCAAACCCGAAAAACTTCTGACAAGCCAACTGAATAGCTTAAGCTTCAACAAAAATAACATTTATAGTGGATTAAAACTAAAATATGGGTAAATATATGAGTTCATTAATGGTAATAATAAAACTAGTTGCTTAGTCTTGGAGGATGCTGGGAATCAACTCATTATCATGAAAGAAAGTTAATAATAAGAATTTGTCTTGCTTTCCAAATTAAGCTGATAAATGATGACAGAGTCTATCTCTTTATAAAAATATCCTAAACTAATAAAGAAACATGAGAATCAGAATAACGTTTTTCAATGATCATTAATGGTTGCCACCATACACACACACAAATGAATATTAGGTGTCCCTGATGAACATACAGTACTAACATGAAGTGAAAGTATTCTTGTCCTCACTTCTCCCAAAGCAAACATGAAATATGATCAAACCTCATCGGAATGTCAACATACACAAAAAACATATTTAAAACATTTAAATGACAAGATGGGGAAACAGGGAAAGCTCTATAGGAGAAAACTTCATCTACAACGAATAAATTGATACAAATATAAGCATTTCAGATGATGACAACCTACAGAGCTTATCTTGAATCTGATTCAAAGAAATCTGAAATAAGATTCTGTTTTAAAAAAAATTTTTTTTTGGCAAAAATTGAAAGCTCTGAATATTAACTGGATCTGTACTAATATGGTCACAAGTAAAGTGACATGATATCTGAGATTTATTTCAAAATAATACAGACCAGGAAAGAATGGGCAAAGGATCAGTTATAAATTAATGTTGAAACTATGTGACAAGTATATAGGGACTATATAGTCTACTTTTATTAAATACTTGAATTTTTTCATAAAATGAAAAAAGTTATTAATAGCATAATACTCACCTGCCTCGACTGCCAGTACTAGAGGTACTAGGGGGTCTCACTGGTGTGTGAGAATTGGATAAACCTAAAAAATAGTAAGTCAAACTGAGTACCAATGCATATAAGAATGCTCAGAATTCAAGACTACTAAAATCCAATTCAGAAACTCCTGGAAATAAGAGCAAAATCAGTGATGGCATGTATAACCATTAGCAGACATCAACCAGTTTCTCTTAGCAGAGCCCAGACATCGCCTTAGAATCCTCTTCAGAATACTACCCAATCAACAAAACTACCATATCAAGAGAAAGCTGTCTTTCAACCCTCCCCCAGTCACTTGACAAAATATTCTACTTACATACCCTTCATTTGTTTTAGAAGTCCTACAATAATTCTTATTATACCTTAAAAATTTTGTGATTCAATAAAAAAAAAAATCCTTCTGGGAAAAAAAAAAAGAGAGAGAGAATTACATTATCTCCTATTTTTTGCTGAATGATATTCCACTATATGTATATTGTTGCTGTTACTACAAGAAAACGTAAGAGTTAACTATATGAGGTAATGAGCATGTTGACATGATTTGCACTAGTATTCATTGCACTATGAATATATCTATTATATGTACACGTTTATATATTAAATCATGTTGCATTCATTAAAAAAAATGTTAATGATGTACCTCATGTAAAATCTACATTTATATTTGAACTCTCCTTGCAGAAATAATGAAGTGGTCTACCTCAGTAAGAAAAAAGTAGGGTTATATCAGAAAAATGTATTCTATAACCACTTCTGGATTGTTAACCTATCTAGTAGTGCTTCAATCATGTATTCCTGAGTATTCAGCTGAATAACCTTGTAGTAGGATCAAACAACCAAACAAACAAAACAAACAAACAAACAAAAAAAACAACTGAGATTTTGAAAGAGAACTACACCTCATGGGTTTCCAGTGATTTTTAAAAAATTATACTTGGAAAATTCACTTGTCATTCCTCAGTTTTTAAATAAATCTTAAAATTTTAAAGTTGTGTCAAGACCAAAGAACTCTTCAATCTGTATTCTAAATATATAAGATGGTACTTAGCTGTTTGGCCAAACACTATTCTAGCTATTACTGTGAAGATGTATTTGTAAGTAGCATTTAAGCAATAGACTTTGAGAAAAGCAGATTATCCTTCACAATGTAGGTAGGCCTTATTTAACCTGCTGAGACTTTGAGAAGCTGTTTCTCTCCACTCCCCTAAAGGAATTTTGCCTACAGATTCTGGAATCAAGACTGTAACATAACTTCCCTGAGTCTCTAAGCAAGTCAACTTCTACCTGTACATTTTGGACTTGACAATACCCACAGTCACATCATCATGGGAGTTAATTCCTTAAGGTCAATCATTCAATCTCTTTGTGTGTGTGTGTGTGTGTGTGTGTGTGGGTGTGTGTGAGTGTGTGTGTGTGTGTCTTCTGCATCCACCTCTCTCGTTTCTGCTTTTCTTAAAAAAAAAAAACTTTCTGATACAGATACTAAGAGACCTTTTTTAAGATGTTAAAGAAAATGAGGCAATATCCCTGTTTGCTTTACCTGATGATCCTGGAGACAGGGCAGAGGGTCCTGGGGAAGGATTCATGGTGCTTGTAGGCTGTGGGGGTAGGTGACTGCCTGAGATGTATCTACTTAGTAGATTATCTAAACTACTTGAGCCAGCATCTTCCAACTAAAGGGAAAGAAGATAAAGATAAATTTGCTTTGATTAAAGCAGAGCAGAGAAGTAATCAATTTCATTACTGTCACTACTTATATTCAGTCTACTAACAAACTAATAGATTTTCTAATATCGAGCTCAACTTAATTGTTGCTTCTTTATGCTTCTCTGAGAATTCACGTAGTACAAAATTTACGTGAATTGAGACTATAATTTATATTAATCACTCAAGACAAAAACCTAATGATCCATTAAATCCTGTATGTTCTATTATGAAAAAAGTTCGGACACTTTAATGTTTTCTCAAAATTGCTACAGGACTGTACTTATCAGTATTCTTGTCCCTAGTTTCCTTCTCTCTATTTCAATGTCCATAGCCTTGCCATAATCATTCACCCAAGTAGAAATGCAATCATGTCAAAACCCCAAAAAAGCAATAAAAAGTTATTATAGTCCACAGAAAGCCTGGTATACAAGGCCTCTTATTATACACATGAAACAGAGTCCACAGGACATCTGAAACTGTTTGTACTTAAGAGACAGTAGAATAAGAACAGAGGACCCAGCACTGTGATTTTGGTCAGGTTCCCAAAATAAATATAAGGTTTGCGATCTTTAAAATATCCCATCTACAGTGCTGAACTGTGATGACTGAATGAGAAAATATATAAGCAAGAGTAAAAAGGTATTAGTAAAGCATGAACACTACCTTAAATTTGTACCATTTCATACAAGATATGGTAAAATTGTTCTTGC
This sequence comes from Marmota marmota marmota, assembly GCF_001458135.2. Taxonomy (NCBI): domain Eukaryota; kingdom Metazoa; phylum Chordata; class Mammalia; order Rodentia; family Sciuridae; genus Marmota; species Marmota marmota. The sequence goes on from NW_026000077.1 coordinate 2,804,343, forward strand.
TACTCTTCTTACTTATAGGTCTGTTTGTATCTATACTTGCCAGCTTTTCTATCTCCTCTCCGAGTAGGTCAAATTTTCCAGCCCCTTGCCCCCGTGCAGGGCAAATGCTCTACTACTTAACCACATTCCCAGTCTCCAGATTATTTCTTATACAACTCTATTTCTGATTCAAGAGAAAAGCGAACACATGCATTTACTTCTTGCTCTTTTTTTTTCCAAAGGGCATTGGTTTTTCTCAACTACAACAAAAAAGGGAAATGATAACATCCAAGTACAGGCTCTGGAGGAAACTATACATATAAACCAAAGTACAGTTGGGACTGATAGCAATTTACAATACACCACAGGCACAGAAGATCCTCCTAAGTAAATAGGACAATTTTCTCAAAGTCCATAAAAGGTCTCATGACAGAGACATGAAAGACTAAAGGTGAGAGGAGGCTGTGGATTAGATGGAAGGACAATTAAAGGATAATAATAGTTGTGTCAATTTATCCTGAGGCCATGACTATTGGCTAAGGAATCACTTGTAAGCTCATAACTATCCCTAGCTGCACCTCAAATTAACTGAAGGTTTGTGAAGAGGGAGGATGTTAAAGGTAGGTCACAGATAGATGTAGGGCTACATAGCACCTAAAAACAAATGAGAAGACACGAAAATCCCATATTATCTGCCTCTACTTCCACTTCATTTATATTTTCCACTTACAACGTGAGTCTCTGACTGGACATACAATCCTAAGGCCACAAGAGTGAAGGTTAGAAAAGGTGAACAAAGCTGTATATAAAATGGCCTGATAACATTATAGTGCCCAACAAGGAAATGCCACCAAAAATATTCATTCACCTCTAGTTTTCATTAGATATGAGTCACTAAGTCTTAATTTTAAAAAATCAGCTCATTTATTAAACCAATGTTTTTATTTTTAGCATCCTTGAATTGCATAGAACATATAAGTGTTACATAAATAACTTCTATGATACAAAAAGGAAAAAGAATTCAATAGAAAAATGAGCCAAGATATGACAAAAGACAAAAGATAATTCGCAGAATAAAAATAACTCATGAACATTAACATTAAGACAGCCAAACCACAGTAAAGAGATGAAAATCAAATCAACAATGTCATTTTGCCTATCAGAAAAGATGGACAAGAAGAATGCTTAATTTAACCCTGTGTTGGGAAAACAGGGCAGAAATAGGTACTTTCAAAATGCTGGCACAATGTTTTTGAAAATGTCAATAGCAAAATTTAAATGTGTAATCACTTTTGACCCAGAAATTATACTTGTACCAAACTATCTTACAGAAGTATTTGTATGTAAGTGTTTTCAATTACATGCTTACTGTGCCGAAATGCAACTTTTTATAAATAGCACTAAAGCATAAACAATATACAATAAAATAAATGTATTCAAAGAAACTGGAAAACCAAACTGAAGAACAGTGAAAAAAATCATTATATCATCACCCTCCTGCCCTCTCTCAACCTGTCTGCAATCACTGATCTGCTTTTTGTCAGTTTAAGTTAGTTAGCTTATAAAAACCCCTAGAGGTTTTTTGCTGTTGTTGTTTGTTTTTCTTGGTACTGGGGATTGAACTCAGGGGCACTCACTTGATCACTGAGCCACATCCCCAGCCCAATTTTATATTTTCATTTAGAGACAAGAGTCTCACTGAGTTGCTTAGCGCCTCACTTGTGCTGAGGCTGGCTTTGAACTTGCCATCCTCCTGCCTCAGCTGTGATTATAGGCATGCACAACTGTGCCCAGTCCCCCTAGGGTTTTATGTAAATGGAATTGTACAGAATGTACTTTGTTTTTTTCTCATTTCTCTCTCTCTCACACATTGGGGATGAACCCAGGGGCACTTTACCACTGATCTACATCCCCAGTCTTTTGTTTTGTTTTGTTTTGAGATTAAGTTGCTGAGGCTGGCCTCAAATTTGTGATCCTCCTGATTCTTGAGTTACTGAGATTATAGGCATGTACTACTGCAATCAGCTCTCTGATGTTTATGCAACCTGTTGTTTGTATCAAGTTCATTTCTTTTTATTATTAATATTTCATTGTATGCATAATTAAAAGTCTAACTAGAAAAATATTTATTCACTTATCTGAAGGGGGACATTTGGATTGATACCAAGGGTCTTATTGCAAAATAAAGCTGCTATGAATTGCTGTGTAAATCTTTACATGGCATATATTTCCTTTTCTCTTCAGCAAATACATAAGTAGAATGGTTGGATCATTGTGGAACATGTATGTTTAACTTCTAGGAAACAAAGGAGCTATTTTTCTAAGTGGTTATTCCATTTCACATTTCCACCAATGATGTATGAGGCCTCTAGTTTGTCCACTTTCTCCCCAATATTTGTTATGAGTCTTCTAAAACTGTAGTCATCTTAATAGGTGTGTCATATTATCACTCACTGGGTTTAACTTTCATTTACCTAATGACCTAATGACTAATCATGTTAGCATTTTTTCACAAATGCTGCTTAACTTCTGATAGTGAGATACGAGAAACAAACCAAAGGTTCACCAACAGAGGGCTTAATAAAAAATGTGTGTGTGTGTGTGTGTGTGTGTGTGTGTGTGTGTGTGTNATATATGTATATATATATATCCCCATCCCCCTAACAAATCAAGAAAATTGTATGAACTAATATGAAAAAAGTACAAAAACATAAAACTTTCAAGACAATATTTATACTACATACCAGGCAAGTATGTATAGTACAATCTCATTTTCTGTTACTTTTTATTTGTATATATTTTTGGAAAAATATCTGAAAGATTGTACACCAATTAGTAAAAGTGCACTTGGTTGGGAGAAAAAAAATTGGGGAGACATTCATTTTTCCTGAGACACTTTTTTTTTTTTTAAAAACTACAATGTTACTTTTATAAGGTCTAGAGGTCTTTTAAAAATTGAGTACATCAAATAATAGTTTTCAGGGCTAGAGTTGTAGCTCAGAGGTAGAGAGTGCTCGCCTACCATGTGTGAGGCACTGGGTTCAATCCTCAGCACAACATAAAAAATAAATAGCTCTAATTTCAGGGAAAAAAAATAAATTACGTTCTACTCTACAAGAATAGCTCTAATGATCAGTACTAAGATAAATCAGCAAATATTCAAAGTTTGGCTTTTTTTTTTTAATTTTTTATTGTTGGTTGTTCAAAACATTACATATTTCTTGATATACCATATTTCACACTTTGATTCAAGTGGGTTATGAACTCCCATTTTTACCCCATATACAGATTGCAGAATCATATCAGTTACACATCCATTGATTTACATATTGCCATACTAGTGTCTGTTGTGTTCTGCTGCCTTTCCTATCCTCTACTATCCCCCCTACCCTCCCCAAAATTTGGCTTTTGTATGTATTTTATTTGCTTTGCATAATTAATGCTACCTCATCTGCTCTCTATGTAGCCTCCCACGAGTTTCTTTTTACTATACCATTCTATAGAAGGTTAATGGGGAAAGTAGGTGACTTCAAGAGACAGAGATTTCTTCTCTATTTTTAATTTATATTAACTACTTTGTTGGTGCTTTTGTTGTAACCACATCTAACTGCTTGTTTTTGCCCGACAGGGTGGCACATGTCTTCAATCTCAGTGACTTGGGAGGCTGAGGCAGGAGGATCAAAAGTTCAAAACCAGCCTCAGTAAAAGCAAGGTGCTAAGCTAAGCAGCTCAGTGGTTGAGTGCTCCTGGGTTCAAACCCCAGTGCCCCTCAAAACAAAACAAAGAACAGGTGACTATAACAAGTATTGGTGAGTATACAGAGAAACTGAAACCTTCACACACTGTGGATGAGAATGTAAAATGATGCAACCATTGTGGAAAAACAGCTTGACAGTTCCTCAATTAGTTAAAGATGCTCACAGTATGACCCCACAATTATACTCCTAGATGTTTACCTTAGAAAGCTGATAAACTATATATATAAAAACTTAAAGAGAGAAAAATTTACAGCAACATTTTCCTATTAGTCTAAGAGCAGAAACCCAAATGTCCACTAGCTGACAAAATATAGCATATCTATACAATGGAATATCATTTAATCATAAAAAGGAATTATGTACTGACACCTGCAACAACATAGAATTGGAACATACTCTTTCACGAAGAAAAACCAGCCAGCCACAAAAGGCCACACAGTGTATAATCCCATTCACATGAAATGCCCTGAAAAAGCAAGTATATACAAATGGAAGGCAGATTAGTGGTTTCTAGGGGCTCGAAGAGAAGAAAATACAGAGTGACAGTTCTTAGAGAACCATAAAAATATTCTGAAATACGGGTGATGGTTAAACAATCATATAACATACTAAAAAACACTGAATTATATGTTTTGAGTGAATTTCATGGTATATGAAACATAACTCAATTAAAACACCCTAATAAAACAGAACACAACTGCAATTAAAGGGAAGAGAAAGGTTTATAGGAAAAGGCATGGAATCTGCTCCTCCTACCCCACTCTAAAAAATTAAAGATAGGAAGTTTCTTGTCTTGATCTTAAAGTTCTTCTGAGTAGAACAGGGTTAGGTCTAATACAGGTTAGGTTGCTCAGTTTTTCAAAGATGTAGAGCATCTACACTTACTCCATCCGGTTTCTGTAGGAAGACTGAACCCTAGGAAATTAGGTTAAATGTGACACTTATAATCAGCCTTCTCCCTTTGTTAACTTTCTTATCAACTGAAACCAAGTCTTATTTGTCTTCTTGTCCTCAATACCCAAGGACTTAATCATATAATAAGTCCTTAGTAAAATGTGAATTACTCACTTAACAATATGCATGCCTCTGGTTGCCCAAAGACTCTCCATACACTTTTCCAGGCCTACAATTCCAAACTGTCTCCTTGTTAATGCTGTGGATAGTGGAGAGAGACGGGGCTTTAAATTTCAACCTTTCCATTTACTGTGTGACTCTGGGAAAATCATTAACCTGTCTTACTCACATCATAAAATAGGGATATTACATATCAAATTAGGTGATTTCAAGTATTAAACTAATATAATACCTGTGAAAGCACTTTGCTTTTAACTTAGAAGTGTGACTTTTTAATTTATATTTATATTTTTCCAATTTTCCATTCTACATGGCCCAGGCCTCCTCCACTGCCATTCCCTTAGCCAAAAAAGCTCTATTAGTATCAGAGAAGAAAAAGAACTAAGAAAATTCACAAGTCAGTGGTTTTCAAACAATTCTGAAATAGAAAGAACATCATTTAAGACTCCTACATATACTGATAAGTACACAAAAATATTAAATGACAGCCACAGGAAGAGTGTTAAGGGCCCTGCTGTTTCAGCAGTTGCACTGCTCCTTGCTACCATGGTGACCTCTGACACCAACTAAGTAATATAATGCAGGACATTAATTCAGTATAATCCTTAAAGGTTATACTTACATTTAAAAAGAAAATGTTTTGGCTGTCTCTCTCTCTCTCTCTGGAGATAGCCTGTATTCTCCCTTGAATGCACAGTCCTTGCTGTACACCAAAGACATCTCTCTCTGGAGATTCCCCCATGCTCCCTTGCACATGTATTTATTTGGCTTAATAAACCCATCTATGCCTTTGAAAAATAAAAAATATTTTTAATTCAAATTAATTAGAAATCCCAGAAGGCAATGGAGATATCTGTCATCAGAGATATGCCAGAGTTGAAAGGGACAAGAAACTTTAGAGGCCCTTCATAATCTAGCAATTATTCCTCACCATTATTTTCTTTTTACTGTATGCCTCATAGTGCCTGATATCTATAACTTCCATTCTTAGCCCAACAAGACTGCAAGAGGAGTTAACTATCCTTCCTTATCAATCTAAAAGAAGAACAACAGGGGCTGGGGTTGTGGCTCAGCGGTAGAGCGCTTTCCTAGCGCATGCCGGGCCCTGGGCTCGATCCTTAGCACCGCATATAAATCAATAAAATAAAGGTATTGTGTCCAATTACAACTAAAAAATAAACATAAGAAAAAAAAGAATGACAAAAGATTTGACCACATTTTCATCCTGGTTTACCTCGCTGGCTACAAACTCACAGTAGGAGTACAACATCTGATACAAAGTCTGCTTGTTGGCAGGCAGAAAAACAGGAAGAAGTAGCCTATTAGCAAGGCTGATATTAATCTGTTATTTTATTAGATAGTCTCATAACAGAGAATATTCAAATTCCTCTAACTTAAAACTACTGAGGAATGCCAGCTCTAGCAAAAGAACTTTTCAAAATTCAACTATCTATTCCTTCTGGGAATTTCAAATTGTTGGAATTTGAAAAAATTAAAAAACAAAACAACAACAACAAAAAAGAAGCACTCTGGAATAAATACTCAACTCTTGAATCAGTATGAGATCAATATGAGGCTTCAAATGACTCATTCAACTCAAATACAAACCTGTATGGGTGGAATATCTGGCAATGATGGAAGGTTTTCTGGATTGGTAACTGAGGGGATAAGCTCTATTGCTGTAACAGATGGGCTGGTGGGACCTCGGTTTGCATTGGCCATAGTTGCTGTAGTAGGGCTTGTTGGGTTGATTGTGGTGTTGTGTACCGATACGACAGGAAAGGGTCCAGCATGCCCTGGGTTTGAGTGCTGTTAAGAAAAAAGACATTATTATTTGATCTGCCAGGGTATCTGAACTGTACCTTCATGGCGATTCTTTGTTTAGAAAAGATTCTGATGTGTTTGGGGCCCGTGACTGAGCAACAACATGGCCCCTCTCACACTTACGCAGAAGAGTTCAAACTTAGCTGATTCATTTTCTATTCATTTCTGTGTAGTATCTATAGAAAAGGACTTGCCAATACTTTTTCTACCTGTCAGCCTGGTGATATGCTCCTATTACAGGACGGACAAGAATATACTTAAGAAGGCGATCTGGAAGCCCCCAAGTTGTCACTTACCAGGCCAAGAAAGTCACCATTCTCTCCATATACTTCCTTGATCCTTTAGACTCTTTTCTAATAAAAATAATTATGTAATGCAGCTTGACATGGCAGAAAGGACAATTAATTTATAGAAACAAAATATGACATTGACTCTTGGCTCTAACAGTATACGATCTGAGCCAAGTCACACAATCACAGCAATTTAGAAATAAGGATAAATGATACCTCACCTGTTTTATTGTGACATCTGTTACGAGGATGATTGAAAGTCATGTACATAAAGATGTTTGGGGAAAAGTTACTATACAGATATAATCATCTGAAATATTTAAAAACTACAAATACTAACATTCAATGATTCTGTAGGATCAGCCCTAAAATTCAAGGAAAATGTTCTGAGAAAGTTGGCTAGTCTGATTCTGTTGCTTCTGTACTCTTTGAAATGGGGATCACCCAGCTTTTCATAATATTTAAATTCAGTGCTTTCCAGGAGCTAAGGGGTACATGGGATCTAAAATAGTTTTAAGAAAATTAATATCTAGATCCTCAATCATCTTATTTACTAATCTTTACAAAGAAAAAAAAAGAACTTTTTGTGTAAGAATGTGTAGGGCTGGGGTTGTGGCTCAGTAGCAGAACATGTATGAGGCAATGAGTTTGATTCTCAGCACCACATAGAAATAAATAAAATACAGGTCCATTTACAACTAAAAAATATTATTTTAAAAAAAATGTGCTACACTCTACTGTCTTTTCACCACTTCTTTGGCTCTTGCCCTTCTTCCACTTAATTAATAATAGTGTTGGGTGGGTAATAAGTGACGAACTCTGAAACTTAACAAATCTTTATAATATTTGATGAACAACAAAACTGAAGACCTGATGAACCTATCACTGATTAAAACAATTTTCAAACAGTTCTGGTAGATCACTGTTCTTTTTCGGGACTGGATTGGGTGTGGGGGTGGAGGAGTGGGAGGGTATCAGAGATTAAACCCAGGGGCACTCAACCAGTGAGTAAAATCCTCAACCCTTTTATATTTTATTTAGAGACAGGGTCTCACTGAGTTGCTCAGGGCGATGCTAAATTGCTGAGGCTGGCTTTAAACTCTGATCCTCCTGCCTCAGCCTCCTAAGCTGTTGGGATTACAGGCATGTACCACCACACCTAGTTAGATCACTGGTTCTGATTTATAATCTAGAAAATTTGAAGAACCAAAGAACATTTCTGTAATAAAATACTTTTAATTCCTAAATACATATTTTTTAGAACAAGCTTCCAGAGCAACTCATGAAAACATAAACCAAAACTATTAATAAAAATCAAAGTTAATTTTGTTGACTAAAAAAAGAAAAACTAATGTTGAGCTGGGTGGTGGAGCACAGGAGTAATCCTGGTGCAATCCTCCCGGTGGATTCAAGTTCAAAGCAAGTCTTGGTAACTTAGGTTATCTCAAAATGAGAAAAATTAAAGGGTTGGGGATGGAACTCAGTGGTAGAGTGCTTTTGGGTTCAATTCCCAGTACTCCCCCCCCCCCTCAAAAAAAAAAAAATTCAGTGTTGGATTCCTATTCTAACAACATGCTATAGCATACAAACATATATATATAAAAAGAAAGGGGTAAAAAGACTCCATCTATCTCACAGAGATGGTTATAACCAAAGGAATTTTTTGTCTCTCTTTTTGTAGTCCTAGAAATTGAACCCAGTATTTTCTTTTCATTTCTTCTCTTTTTAAAAATTTTATTAGTTATGAAGGACCTTTATTTATTTACATGTGGTGTTGAGAACCCAGTGCCTCACACATGCTAGGCAAGCACTCTACCATTGAGCCACAACCCCAGCCCTGAACCCACTATTTTCTTTTTTTTTTTGTTTATTGTTCATAGACGTTTATTTTATTTATTTATATGCGGTGCTGAGAATTGAACCCAGTGCCTCCACACGTACCTGGTAAGTGTGCTACTGCTGAGCCACAGCCACAGCCATAGTCATATGAACCCACTACTTTCTAATATTCTTATACCAGATTAAAAAATATTCGGGGCATGATAGCAAATGCTTGTAATCCCAGCAGCTCAGGAGGCTAAGGCAGGAAAACTGAAAGTGCAAAGCCAGCCTTAGCAACACAGCAAGGCCCTTATCATCTCAGCAATGTCTCATTAAATAAAATACAAAAGGGGGCTAGCAATGTGGCTTATTAATTAAGTATCCCTGGGTTCAATCCCAGGAACAACAACAAAAAAAAATCTGTTTCAACAATTATGTAAAAGTAATTTAATGATAATTTGTATCCACAGGAAAAAATTTGAAATTTAATGTCAGCCTTACTGTCACTTAAAATTTAACAAAGCATCATGTAGTAATTGCTTTTCCTGCAAAAAATTACAAAGACTAATAAATGTCTATCAAGAAATACATTAAGCCTAAATACATTAAGGCACTGTGACACACATCTGTAATACCAGCGGCTCTGAAGGCTGAGGCAGGAGGATCGAGTTCAAAGACAGCCTCAGTGAAAATAAGGCACTAAGCAACTCAGTGAGACCCTGTCACTAAATATAATATAAAACAGGGCTAGGGATGTGGCTCAGGGGACAAGTGCCCCTGAGTTCAAATCCCAGTACCAAAACAAAAACAAATAAAAAAAAAATCAGAGTAAGATAAAATTCTGCAGTAAAATTCGAGTTCAAGGACAAAAGTATGTAAAACTTTAACTTTCAAAAGAGCTTGCCATGGTATTTGAGATTCCAATAGTCATTTAAAGAATGATAAGCCAGGTTTGGTGGTACAGACCTGTAACGACTGTGATTACAGGAAGACTAAGTTGGAAGGATTATAAATTTGAGGCTAGCCCCAGCAATTTAGCAAGACCCTGCCTCTCACAAAACAAAACAAACAAACAAACAAAAGAATGATGTCAAGGTTTCGTTTTATAATGCCAAAATTATTATGCTAGGAAGTATGTCTTTTGCAACTATTCATAAGCTTACAATGAAAAATTGAAATGAAACCTGCCAAATGTGAGAGAGGATATATTTTTCAAAAGTCGTTCTGGAAGTACTTGGACCAAAAAGCTGAAGGATCTCAGCTTTAGAATAGAGTTTTCTCAGCTTTTAGCATGCAAGCTGATCCGAGAGACTTGGTAAAAGTTTTCTAAGTACTCTCCTACTGGAAATTCTGATTCAGTGGCTCAGAATTTAACAAGGCCCCCACATTCTACGTCAAGCTGACCAGTGATTCTGATGGCTTTTGAAACATGTTTTGAGAAACACTACAAATTAAAATATGAACTTTATCATTTTGTGCACCACCGTGCCTGCCTTAATGTATTTTTTGACATTTATTAGTCTTTTTTGCAGGAAAAGCAATTACTTTAAAATCCTATGTAAAACTTTCCTCATTTTATAATCATATCTCCTATACAAATATGATATACTATTCAGGTAAAGATCATACATTTGTCTCTAAATACATTTGGGGGATTACTGTGGATTGTTCCTAAGGCTTGTGCATGCTTCACAACTGAGCTAGATCCCCATCCTACCCTTATTTTTAAGGTTAAACATATACTCTACACTCTAAACAAAATAATACTTCAGAAAAGAAAAACTTACATATAGCTATCTGTATTACTTTTCAAAGTCCTGGTTAATATTCGGATTAAAAAGTCACATTAAAAGAGCAAAGGAACAATATCAGAAAATTGAAATTCTAGGATTGACTTTATCATTATTCTCTTGTGATTATATGTACATCAAAAGTTCCTGAGATTATTTTTCACTTTGTTAGTAAATAGGTTGGACTATATCAGGGATCCTTAACCCAAATTGTACGTGATGGGATTAAAAGGTCAAAGCAATTCTTAAAATTGAAGACAAAATTTCATGTGTATGTGTACTTTTCTGGGACAAGAGGACATAGAGAATTAATCACATTTCCAAACATATCAAAGAACTGTTCCCACCAAATAATTAGGAAAAAAAAATATGTCTTTTTAGTTTTAAAATTGTATGATTCTTACAAATGTAACTCTAGGCATACTTGTCTTTGGAGATGTGGCTGCATCATGGAATATTGAGGGCCGCTGTGCCTGGGTATCCCTGGTATTCTGGCAGCATTCTGAGCCAGTCTCATTTGATGGGCTTGAAAAGCTCCACAGTTCATGTTTCCTCTTTGCATGGTTTGCACACTGATTAATCTTGGAGGCTATAAAAAGTAGAAATTGCAATTTACATAATACTTTTTTATAAACATCTTTACATTACAAAATGTTATGGTAAAAAATAATTCAGTCAGGATAGAAGGGTATAAAGCAAAATATCAAAGTCATTGTTCTCAGAGAAGTATTAATAATCAAAAGTGTGTGTATCACTCCAAAATTTCTCTTTTCCTTGTCTCGTGTGTGTGTGTGTGTAATTAAAGCACACTAACTTATCTCACCCAGAAGTAACAGTTTTGAGTGTGAGGGGCAGAGAGAGCAAGAAAGACAAAGAGATGGGAATGATTTGAAAAAAAAAAAAAATGCGTAAGGAACATATCAGAGCTTAGACAATGTGGTTCTTTGTCCCACAACCATGTGAAAAACAAAAAAGATCCTGTGTGGAAGACAAGAGCCTCAGCACTTTTGGAGTAATAAGAAGTTCATTTTGTTTCCCATGGTAAGTTATTTATCTATAGTTTTTCTTCTTCACACTTCCCCTGCAGTCCTATCACAACCAGAGCAAATAATCTGACCTTTGAACTCTATTCCTGCTAGTAACTTTGAATGTATGACTCATTTATATAATATAAAGAATAGTCTTGATTTGTTCATTATGTGTATCAATAATGTAGTGATACAATACTCACCTGTTGTTGTAACATCTGAGGAGCTGCTTGTCTAGGATGCTGTTGTGTTGTTGTTGTTGTTGTTGGTACAGGAGCTGGTGGTTGCTGCATCCTCATCTGTTGCAACTGCTGATGTTTCTGAGCATATACTTGTTGTTGCATGTGCTGGAGTCGAAGCTGTGCTAAATTAATCTGTCCAGGGGTTTTACTAATGTGGTTTGTCCCTGGAGGAACTTGCCCAACTACAACATTAGGAGTATAACCAGGAGCTGGTTTACTCTCTATTACTAGATTACCTGAGGATTTAAAAAAATAAAAAGAATTTGCATATAATCAACCAAATCAACTACTTCGCAGATTATTCACTATATTCTCTTCCTTTTCTGACAACTCTCAGCACTGCAAAGCTTCTAGTATGCGGTATAGCAGGGATGGGAGCTGGAGGAGCGGGGAGGAGAGGAGGTGGATGGGAAAGAAGATGATCAGAAACCTAACATTGTGAAACCCTCCTCCCAAACAACTTTTAAGTAATCAGAATATATAATCTGCTCTTATTCTTTGTTTATACAGGTTGTATAGAAAATTAAAGAGCTGAGAGACATGCCCATATAGACTGTCTAATTCATATTTATATCTCTCTCTCAATGATACTGGAGATTGAACCATGGTATCGTAACCACTGAGACACATCCTCAACCTGTTTTATGTTGAATCTCACTAAATTGCTGAGGTTGGTCTTGAACTTGCAATCCTTCTGCCTCAGCCTCCTGAGTTGCTGGGATTACAAGAGTACATCACTGTGCCAAGCTTAAATATCTCTTCATGATAAGACTCAAAAGATACTAATTCCAGGGCCGGGGTTGTGGCTCAGTGGTAGAGTGCTTGCCTAGCATGCATGAGACATCCCTGACACCACATAAATATAAACAAATAAAATAAAGCATTGTGTCCATCTACAATTAAAAATAGTTTTTTTTAAAAAAGATACTAAATTCCTTAAGTTTTTGAATTGCTGATATATGAAGGACAAAGTACTATATTGCTACAAAACTGTGTTCTATGGAAATATTGCACAGTTTGAACCATTTATAACCTTAGAAGTGACCATTTTCCCGGCTTTTCCCAGAGCTATTACTTTCTAGAGTTAGAAGGCAAATTTTAGCTACGTGTGATTTAGAGCAGAAGTTGTCAGGCCACATAAAAACCTGCCACACAGATTCTGATTTTGCTTGTTTTTAACAAAAATTATAGACAAATTTGTGTATAATTTTTAACCCAAAGATTACTATTTTAAAAAACAATTATAGGGCTGGGGATGTGGCTCAAGCGGTAGCACGCTCGCTTGGCATGCGTGTGGCCCGGGTTCGATCCTCAGCACCACATACAAACAAAGATGTGTATGCCGAAAACTAAAAAAATAAATAAATATTAAAAAAAACAACAACAACAAACAAAAAAAACCAATTATAGACAAATTTGAATATATATAATTTTTTTAACCCAAAGATTACTATTTTTAAACAGAAACCCATGAAAACTCTTAACCATTCCCAATGTTAAGGACTTGTCTATTCTGAAAGTTTATTTATTCGTTCGGTTAGACATTTCTAACTGATGGGCAACTTTTTATTTAAGACAGGGTCTCACTATGCTGCCCAAGTTGACCTCAAACTCCTAGTCTCTGAGAAATTCTCTGGGTAGGATTGCTACCTGCCACACCTGTAACCTTCTTCCACCCACCACCATTTTTAAATTAGAGCTGTTTTTCTCTTTCTCTGTAATTTTTCACCCATGGTCTTTAGGTCCACAGTGTGGAGTAACAAAAGCAAAGTCCATTTTTCATCTGTGTGAAAAGAGCTGCTTTTGTCTTTCAGACATTCCTCAGGACATGACTATTGGATATAGAAGCTTTTTGAAGGTCCTTCTATAGTGCATTATTTGGCATTATTTAATTACTAAGTATCTACAAAATTCTTCCAGAGAATGAATAATCATTTGCTAAGATTTCTACATAAAACAATCAATATTAACTTTAAAAGATGTAAAATGAAACACTAGAAGTGGTACACATTAAAAAACACCACTACAGGGACTGGGGTGTAGTTCAGTGGTAGAACTCAAGGACCAGCATTTAATCCTCATCATCAAAACAAAATAAACAAAAAAACCCCATATTGACAAACTCTTAAGTATTAAGATGTAATGAAATAGCAACACAAACCATAAGTAGAGTTTCCAATGAATAAATATATTCCAAGTCTTTCACATTTTAAGGTTAAAAACTTCATCTAAAACTTGCTTGACATGTTTTCTTCTCTCAATTTGGTATTTCAAAGTTATACTCATAAAACGATTTCTCACCTAAATTGACTACATTCTTTGCCCAGAAGGTAGGATCACAATGGAAACGTATTGCTCCATTAGCAGCAGGAACAGGATCACATCTTGCTTTCAAAATATGACGCAATTGAAAAGTAATCTTAGAGGGAAAAAATTCATATTAGTCTTATACATACAAGACAGAAACAGAAAAAAGGTCATCACACAGCCCAATTATGTCAAATCTCAGATGAGACAGTGTCAATATTTAAATTAGCTCTCAAATAAAATGTATATACTTCTTCTGCCATCTCTGACAATAAACTATATTAAGGTACTAGGTATCTAAAAAGAATAAACACAGTCTGATTTCATTTATATCAAATTCTAGAAAAGGACAGCAATCAGATTAGTGGTTGCCTAGGGTTAGGGGTAGAGGGGACAAGGATACAATGAAAACTTTTTATATCTTGATGTGGGGGAGTTACACTTGCCAAAATTCAAGCTGATACTTTTAAACAGCTGTAGTTAGTTCTCCAATTGTAAATAATACCTTAATGAAGTTGATTAAAGAGAAATAAAGATATTTTATGTCTTACCAGTCGCTTGCTGTACAGTAGTGCTGTGCTGCTGCCACTAGCAATTGCCCAGTTAGTAAAGTTCATAACATGCTTCACCTGCCTGGAGAGGCCTGTGATGTCATTCTGCTGCTGTAGTAGCTTCATCTGTCTTTCTTTTGTAACATTCTGAAACAAAACAAGAGCTTTACTGAAGAATAAAAATCATATGTACACAATACCTATGTTTACTTTAAAAATAAGATAACTGGATAAGCTCATGCTTATTTAATGAGCCTATGATCCATAAGAGGAAAGATCAGTAACAAAAGTGGGACTATAATTGAGTTTACTAAGCTAAAACAATCTATAAATAGAAATTAATGTTAGTTGATGTTGTTTTTTTTTTTCTTACAGGATATAAAATCTCTATTAAAATAGTGTCTTCCTATTAGGTTAATCCAATATACAATATGAAATTATAAGCTGACCTTTAGAAATACTTTAGAAACTTTCTTTTTTTTTTCTTCTTTTTTTTTTTTAATGAATCTTTTTTGTAGATGGATACAACACAATGCCTTTATTTTTATGTGGTGCTGAGAATTGAACCCGGGTCCCACCCGTACTAGGCGAGCACTCTACCACTGAGCCACAATCCCAGCCATAGAATTGACTTTCTAAACTACCAAAAATATTTTTACTGGTGTGGCATGAGGGTGAAGTTAAAATTTCTTCAGCTCAAATTAAATTAGTTAAAATTTTATATTAACTTGGTCTAAAACAAAAAGATAAATTCCAGAGCTCTAAGGGTAGAATTAGGAAAACTTTTTAAAAAGTGTTTTTTTAAATTTTAATATACGTTTTTTAGTTGTAGATGGACACAATATCTTTATTTTATTTATTTATTTTTCTGTGATGCTGAGATCTAACCCAGTGCCTCACACTTGTTAGGCAAGCGCTCTACCACTGAGCCACAACACCAACTCAAGAACACTTTTGACATGACAAATTCAAAAAGAACAAAGAGGGGCTAGAGATGTGGCTCAAGTGGTAGCGCGCTCGCCTGGCATGTGAGCGGCCTGGGTTTGATCCTCAGCACCACATACAAACAAAGACGTTGTGTCCGCCGAAAACTAAAAAATAAATATTAAAAAATATTCTCTCTCTCTCTCTCTTTAAAAACAAAACAAAACAAAAAGAACAAAGAAGTGAAGACTGACCAAACTAGAAAAACCAATTTCAGAAATCCCTGCAAAGGAAAAATAAACTACTTAACAGAAACTGAAACCCCTTGAAGGAATGGGTAATATCTGATATATTCTGACATTCAGCCTTTCAAACAACCTACCTACTTATTTCTTAATCTTTTCTCCCACCAAAATTATTAAACTTAATTTATTGCATAATATTTTTGACTAAGGAAATAAGTGTCTCATTTTATAATGAAAATCAATGAATAAAAGTATCCAATTGACAAATTGAATTTACAACCTCACTAGAAATCATTACTTTTATAAAGCTTAGGAAAACCTCTCTTTTACAAAGTGTAGGAACATATTACACTAGAAATTTTAAAATTATTATCATGTTAGGAGTATATGGCATATTCATTATTAGGTATTTACATACATACACTTTATCCTTAAGAGGCATCTTTTAATTCTGAAGCCCTTGAAATGGTTTTTAAAATGTCTTCTTGGATGTATAGCTAAAATTTATCTATAATACATTAACCTGTATCAAAAATAGTTACTGCTAAATGCTCTCCATTCACACAGTCCTCTGCAGGAAGGTAAGAACCATCTGTTAGGGCTGAAAGCAACTAACCAGATGTCCAACAGGAAAGAGACCCCCAACTTCAATGATATGGGCAAGAATACTTTTAATTTCACAATTCTGTTTCAATGGAAAGATGTATTTAAAAGACAGAAATTCAGAGATAATATTTTGTTCACATAATTTCTTTTATTTGCATGTAACTAATGTTTCTAATTTCTTAAGAGTTCTAAGCAGAAATTGAATGGAAAAAAATTTAAGGGCAATCTGAGATAAATGAAAGTTACTTAATCAATACATAGCTTAAATTAATATTCAATGGTGTAAAGAACATAACCCCATATTATTTGAGCCTACTTAATTAAGAGCACAAAATTTCAAACAGGAAATTTCAAGGTGAGAAGTTTCTTTTCTGAGAAATTCAATTTCTCAGAAAATTCACATTTGAAATGTTGAGACCTGTAGGCAATAAAGTCACTGATTTAAAATTAATTTGAATTTAACAAAAATAACTAGATACACCTCTAGAAATTAACATCTACATAATCATCTAAAAATATGTAACACAAAAACCTAACGCCATAAAAATATCAATATTGAAAATTTATAAATTTCAACATAAGCAGCATGTTTGGCAAAACTATGGAAATATTTTAAAATAAGGTGAAATACACAAATGGCTCAAGCAGAAGCCCAACATGCATTTAAATGAAAAAAATTAAACTGAGGCCCCTTGTTAGGGGGAAAGAAAAAAATGTGACAGGCCTGCTTTGTCTTCACTTACATTTCAATAAATTTTTTTTTCATTCCCAGGGAGGATATCACTAACTCTATGTATACAGCTAAAACTAATGTTATCAAATTGGGCCGCAAGTAATTAACTAGAAAAAAGGTCTCTTTCCCAATAGAAAATTTAAAAAAATTTTTTAAATTTTACTTTACTTCCATATCCCCAACCATTTAAAAGAGTTTTCAATAAACATTAAAAACAGCTGAAGAGCAAGAGAAGCAGTTTTTGTTTTATTTTGGCTTTGAACCATACCTCTAGCTGCTGTAAGAGAGATTTTCCTTTCTTATTAATTTCATTGATAAGGGTGAAAATGGCCACTTTAATTTCCTGTTCTACTCGTTTGTTAGTCTCATTTACTTCTTTTATCCTGAATAAGAGAAATGCATCATTAGGTTATCAACTTATCCTATGTCTTTGAGTCATCAACTGTTACAGAAATTCAACTGGGCACTTAATCAAGAAATTAAAGTCAAAACTTTGTCAAAGTGTACAACTTATGTTTCAGCAGATCTACCACTTAAATTTGGTCCAAACAAGCTATGTATAGAGACAAAGAATGAATTTAATATTTAGGAAATTTAAATCAAGCTTATAAAAGGTCAGTTCATTAAGCTGGAGAAAAATCTCCTTTAATCACTAGGACATGAATGCGATATACAAACATCTAATACACCAAGGACTGCTGGCTAGTGTCAAATTTGGCCCATTAGTACTATTTAATATTAATACTTTCCTTGAACAATGTGCAAAGATGGGAACCTATTATCACCCTTTGATAGGGCAGGCATCAAACTTGAAAGCATTTGTTTGTTTTCACTTAAAACTTAAAACACTTCAAATGTGGGTTCTGATATTCTCCCTCCTTCAATAACTTCCTCTCATAACAGTTTCTTAGTGTATACAGTAAAAAGAACATTAAAACATTTTCAATCTTGTTTTTCTTTTTTTTGGCGGGGGGGGGGGTGACAGGTGCGGCTGGGGATTGAACCCAAGGCTTCTCACAATTTAAGCATGTGTTCTACCACTGAGCAACACCCCAAATATCTCCAGTCCCTAGATCCAATTTTAAAAATAGCCACTGGTTTTAGAAATAGGTATGAGCACCCATAATGGTTGTGGAAGTTTTGATAACTTACAAAATGGGACAAAAGCAATCCCATCAATATAAACAAATAAAATGCCAACATAAAACCATAATAGGCAGTCTTTACTTTTTATATATTCTATTTCGGTACAAACTGCCTTTCATTTGGCTAAATTCATATCTGAGTAATTTTAATATACTCTAAGCAATAGTTTTATAGTTTTTTTTTTTTTCCTCCGTTGCCTGTATATCACAGCTTGTTTGGGCACTTACTTGTAAATTTTATTGAATTCTGTCCTTATTAAAGTGAGTGGAATACATTTTTTAAAAATAAAGGAACTAATTACTAGGGATAAGAAATGTAAGTCCTACACATAAAATGACTGAGCCAAAGATGAAAATCATTAAGCATGGTGAAAGCAGAAGAGTTAGCCTGAGTCTTATTGGACTTAAGCAAGAAGGAAGAAAATATGTACATATAAAAATAACAGGCCATCTAAAAGCAGGATTTTGGGGGACATAAAGGAAGCAGTGTTAACCTGTCAGCTCCTGCCTGGCTATCCGTACTCACCTGCTGCTGCCATGCTTCCTGCCATTTGAATAAACAATGTTTCTATACAGCAAAAATAAATAAACAAATAACAGGTTGGATATGGTAGTGTATACCTGTAACCCCAGTTTATTGGGAGGCTGAGGCAGTATGCTGAACTTAGTAAGACCCTGTCTCAAAATAAAATTAAAAAGTGCTGGAGATGTAGCTCAGTTGTGAGCCTGTGCCTACCCCGGTTTTCACCCGTGTGTGTGTGTGTGTGTGTGTGTGTGAGTGAGAGAGAGAGAGAGAGAGAGAGAGAGAGAGAGAGAGAGAGAGAG
>NW_026000077.1:2823737-2862920 GCF_001458135.2 Marmota marmota marmota
CACATAATCAGCAATTAATCTCAAAAACATCCTGACATTTCTTAAAAAAAAAAAAAAAAAAAATCAAGCATCATTCAACAATAAGCCTCTCCACCCCCAAAAAAGAGAAAACCATCAATGGACAGTATGTGCATTTACATTTATTATCTATAGGAGCCTTTCATTTTCTTTTGTTATTACTTAGGATGAAAAGTTCTACCATGTTTAAAGCACTATTTTCATTCATTCAACTATTTGGTATTTTTGAGCATCTGTTGTGTGTGTGTGTTGTATTTTGTTTTGTTTTGCGGTACCAGGTATTGAATCCAGGAGCACTTAACCATTGGGCCACATCCCCAACCCCACCTCCACAGCCTTGCCACCGCTTTTCTTTGATATAGGGTCTCACTAAGTTACCTAGGGCCTTCCTAAATTGCTCAAACTGGCTTTGAACTTGTGAACCTCCAGCTTTAGTCTTTGGTCTCTGGGATTACAGGTATGTGCCATCATGCCCAGCTTGTTATGTGCCATTTTAATCATAACAAATTAATAAATTTTAATAGTCAGGAGAAAGTTCCAATATTTGTGAGCTTATGCAATAATTATATTGTGACCCTATTCATACTTTTAAGAATTTTCATGTTTTAATTATGCCAGCTCCAAGTGTTTGTCTTTCTAGTGTAAGAGTCCTAACTTTGTTAACCTATTTGCCCATGGAACTTATTCCTATTTTCCCCTATAAATTAATTTATATAGTTTTTTTTTAAGAAATGTACCAAAATAAGTATAACTTCTTCTTTTGATAAAAATAACAGCAGCAGCTAAAATCTGGGTGCTTACAATATGCAAAAAACTATATTATATATTCATGTTATAATGCTACTAATAAGATAAATACTGTTTTTAATGCTTGTTTTAGAGATGGGAGAATAAATTTGTTCACTAGTTCTTGCTCCTCTATACTGTACCTCCCACACAATCTTTACTTTAAATTCTATAATTCAATTCTCTACATATTAAATTCTTTTTCCAAGTTTAAAACTTATACAGACTAATCTTTTTAATTATAAAATAGTCAAACACATATGCTAAGAGTATAAAAATTTTCTAGTCAATTAAATTTTGCTTAACAAATACTATAAACCCAAACTCAAATCACATCATTTTTTTAAAATTAGGTTTTCTGTATATGTTTAATAAGTAAATAAACATTTTTAAGTGGATTTACTCCTCTTTAATAATTCTTAATATAAAATTATGGTTTTAAGGCAATACACTT
The DNA here is from genome assembly GCF_001458135.2 of Marmota marmota marmota. NCBI lineage: Eukaryota > Metazoa > Chordata > Mammalia > Rodentia > Sciuridae > Marmota > Marmota marmota. Next base: position 2,824,996 of record NW_026000077.1, read on the forward strand.
ACCTATTCTGCACCTGAGTAGCTGCAAAATGAACATAATTCTTCTTCTCAAGAAGCTTAGCCAATAGGTTTTCAATTGCACCTTTCTGATTTTGAAAAGCTTCTTCCAAAAACTGATACCTTTAAACAAAAACAAAAACTACATTTAAAATATAAAATTGAGATCGGGATATAAAGAAGAATAACTTGAGTCAACCTTGAAACCTTACATAAATAATCAACTCCACATGCTAGCCACTTGTGTATTACTTCAAAGGCAACTTTTAAATAGAAATTCCTTTTCTTCTAATCATGGACAGCTACTATTAAAGAAAAAAAGACTGAAATAATGTTTTCTGTTAAAATTTTGATTGATGATCATACTTTTAAAAAAATCCAAATATTGGATTGTTATAAACATTTTAAATCATAAAACACAAGCATACCATACAAATATACTATCAAAAGAAGGAAAAAAAAATCACTCTGTTCCAATATCACAAAACCCACTATTAGCACTGTAATATACAGTTCCTTATTTGTCTATGCTGGGGATTGCCAGAAAAAGCATTCTACCACTTAACTACATCTAATTATGCATTTTCACATGTACGTGTGATCGGACTATATAAGTAATTATGAGTCTGAATTTTATTCTTTATCTTGTCTTTATAATCATACTTGAAATAATTTTTGAATTCGAGATGCCTTGTCAAACTTTTCAAAATGATTATATCAATTAAAAATATTTGGCTGGGGTTGTAGCTTAGGAGTAGAGTGCTTGCCTCACATATGTGAGGCACTGGGTTTTGATTCTCAGCACCTCAGATAAATAAAAAAAAGGCCCATCAACAACTAAAAGCGTATTTTTAAAAAATATAACCAATACCAGTTTAATTTCAACTCTGTCAACTTGATTTAGTATATGTTAGAATTTTCTAGTGAAGGAAGTATAGACTTTACTGGTTAGTCATTACTAGAAAGCTAAAATAATAGTTTTCTTTCCTTTTTGTAGTTTATCTATGTGATTTCTACATGAGTAAAAAAAGATTCATCTGGCTCATAGTATAGTTAATATATAGGCACAAATATGAGCTGATACCACACTGTGAAAAGAGCTATAATGGTGGTGTATATTATAATCTAAAACAAGAATCTACTAACTAAATCAGCCTCAACAGCAAGGAAAACTTCACAGAGATGTCCAGAACAGAAACCTCTGTTGGCACAGTTAATATATTATAAAGACATTAAGATGGTCAAAGGAATATGCAAAGGACAGAAGATAAAGCAGTAACTGATTTAAAAAAAAATCCAGAGGCAGCTAAGCATGGTGATGCACACATCTAATCCAGTGACTTGGGAGGCTGAGGCAGGAGAATTGCAAGTTTGAGGCCAGCCTCTGCAACTTAGTGAGGCCCTAAGCAGCTCAACAAGACCCTGTCTGAAAACAAAAAATAAAAAGGGCTGCAGACTTAGCTTGATTGCAAAGTGCTCTTGGGTTCAATAAGGAAGGAAGGAACAGAGGGACGGGATGGGGGCGGGGTACAAATTAATGAAGAAAGAAAGGAAGGTAGATTATTCCAGAGGCAAACTATAAATGACCTGGTATACCATGGTACTTCTGTATTTAGTCTCTTAAATAATGGGAAACCCTTGAATATTTCTAAGCAGAATGTAAATATCAGATTTACATTCTAGGAAAATAACCAGACAGAAATAGAAAAATATCTAAAGAGAGTAGAAGTGAAAGACCAGTTAAAACTCCAAGATAGGTGATAGACCATTCAGATGATGGAACAGAGTACTATTACTGGTTGATATAACCAAACAAGCAGAAACAAATGACTCTGTAAAAGATCAAAAGCAATGTTGATCTGGGAGGTGGTTATGGCAAGGCCCATAGTTAGAATTGAAAAATTCAATGCCTAGTTAAAGCAAAGTCAAGGAAAAGTCACAAGGAATGAGGCATCTAAGATACTGACAAAAATGTAATCATCCTTTAAGACACTGGTATCACAAAAGTAAAGGCAGGAATAGACATGCAAATAGAAAGCCTAGGAACACTTAGATGTCTTTATCTCAGGTAGATGTGGGGAAATGCTATAAAATTAACATAAAGGGAAGTTTACTAGGTTAAGAATGGAGGGCAGTAAGAAAAAGTGTAGAGCAATATGCAGATCTGTGTTATAGAAAATTGTTGATCAGATTTTTATTTTGTGTGCTGATTTAAAGAAAAATTTTACTGTGGTAAAATACATATATTAAAATTTGCCAGGGGCTAAGGATGTGACTCAGTGGTAGAGAGCTTACCTGATATGAATAAGGCCCTGGTTTAACGCAGAGCACAGCCAGTTTAATTATCTATTTATTAATTAACTATTTATCTTTTATTTATACAGGTACCACAGATAAAACCCAGGGGTGCTTAACCAATGAACTACATTCCCAATCATTTTTATTTTTTATTTTGAGACAGGGCCTCACTAAATTGCTGAGGTTGGCCTCAAACTTGGAATCCTCCTGTCTTATCCTCCCAAGTCCCTTGAATTATAGGTACGTACCACCACATCTGAGCAGTATGACTATTTTTAAGCAATCAAACTGTTTGTAAGATTGTGCACATTAAAACTATCTAAGATATTAATTAAACAGCCCCCATTATACATGTGGTTTTTTAATTTAGAAGACTTTTAGCAGGGCATGGTGATACATGAAAAGTCACCAGAGCAGAGCAACATTTTTAAATTATGGAAAACTGCCCACCTAGAGTAAGACTTATCACTTATAAGTCTTTCAAATCTAAACTTTTGCTATTAATAGATTCATTGTTTTCATTATAATTACTGTTTTATAGGTATAAATTTGAATAACCAGAGAACCAAAAATGCTCTGAAATCAGGATAAAGGAAACTTGCCCTGGATCTAAGACAAAACAATGGTGTTGTAGAACAGTAGAGAGGAGAACCCTAAGATCTTGAGGCAATAAAATGTCCCACATATGGAATTTCAGACAAATGCACGGCATGTGAGTGGTTCCAAACTTCATTTTGGAAATGTAACTGTCCTAAACTGGTAGTGCCCTGAGGCAATGACAACAGGAAATTCAATCCTTTATTGAAGAAAACCTTTTAACCAAGAATTTGCTTTATTGTAGAAAATTTGCTTTATTGAAGAAAACCTTTTAACCAAGTATTTTTTCAAAGAAAGTGAGAAGTTCCTAGTTTGAAATAATCTATATATATATATATATATAGATTATATATATATATATATATACACACACACACACACACACACACTCTCTCTCTCTCTCTCTCTCTCTCTCTCTCTCTCGTGGAAACATGGCACCTTGAGTAAAAATAAACAGAAGTAGCAGAGGAAGAAAAGATCCACTAACAGCAGCAAAATGTCTATGCATGAAAGAATGAAATACTAGAAAATATTCAGGCAACAATCTTAAAGGCCTAGTGAAAAGCAAAAAAGACATCTGAAATTTTTGCGGGGAGGGAGGCAACTCTATGAATCTATAACTGTATGTCTCAAAATTTTTAAAAAATTTAAAGGGGGAATGGTTGCCAGCTTTTAAATATATTAAATGCAATGGGTGGGCTTTAGTAGCAGTTCAGACAGCTCAAGAAAACATCTGTGGAGGGCATGGTGGCACACACATGTAATCCCAGCCACTTGGGAGGCTAAGGCAGGAGGATTGCAAGTTCAAAGCCAGCATCAGCAATTTAGCAAGGCCTAGGTAATTTAGCAAGACCCAGTCTTAAAAAAATAAAAAGAGGTGGGGATGTTGAGCACCCCTGGTTTCAGTCTCTGTTACAAGGAAGGAAAGGAGGGAGGGGGAGAGAACAAACCAAAACATTTCTCAACTGAGATTGTCTTGCATTTTGAACATTAAAAACCGGGAGACACAGGGAAAAAAAAAAGGAAAAAAAAGGTTAAAAGACAATTAAGAATGCAACAGATTCAATATTTAGAGATTACTGATTAAAAAACATAATCCTAAACCAGATTTTAAAAATATTTTGGTTACTCTTTCCACTAGATTTATAGGTACTTCTGTGTTTATGATGCATCTTGCGATTTAAAGCAGTTGTTATTGGTAATGCAATGACTCTATATTTGCTAGGAAGAAATAACAAAATAAACAAGGTAAAACAAAGTCCCATTTTTCCTTTCCTTACATTGTAACCAAGAAGAAAACAAAAACTTTATTAGGGTGATGTGATAAAGAGGACTAGTGGCTAAAAACGCTACACTGTATGGATATACAGACAAGGGCTCCTCAAGTCATGATATTTCTACCATCTCAAAGACAGAAAACAGGCATACAGTAAAAGATCAGAGATAAATAAAAAATGTTTAGTTCAAGTTGCGCTGATCCAAAGAAAAATGGCTAATTTATGGGATTTCAATCTTTGTAATAAATTTATCAATTAACACAATTTTCATCCAAGATACCATTTAACCCTTTGCCAAATGGATAACACTTATCTGTAGAAATATCCACTCTGAGTGTTTTTTATGTTTATTTCTTAGAGTTTTTTTGTTTTTTAGTTTTTTTTGAAAGAAAATTCTGTCTGGCTGTTTTCTTTTTTTTTTAATATATATATATTTTTTAAGTTGTTGATAGACCTTTATTTATTTGTGTGGGGTGCTGAAAATCCAACCCAGTGCCTCATGCATGCTAGGCAAGCATGCTACCACTTGAGCCACAAGCCCAGCCCCTGTTTCTTCATGTTTTCTCTCCTGATATTCCTCTCTTTCAAGCTAACTCTTAGTCATATTCAAATATTCTCTATCATAAACAATCATTTTGTTCTATGGATTCCTTGGACAGTATTCTACTAGGCCCCCCAAACTATGATATTAAAATTAACACAGCTAATCCCGGTTATTCAGGAAACTGAGACTGAGAAGGATCACAAGTTCAAGGCCAGGCTAGGCAACTTAGACTCTGTCTCAAATAAAATGAAAAGGGCTCAGTATGTGTGTATGTGACTAGGGATGTGACTCAGCGGTAGAGCTCTTGCCTAGTATGCATGAAGTCCTACGTTCAATTCCTCAACAAAAAACAAACAACCAAAAAAAGCTTAAATAAAAATAAAAAGGGCTGAGCATACAGCTCAGTGAGAAAGTACTTACCCAGCACAAGTTAGACTTTGCATTCAATCACCAGTACTACACACACACGCACACACACACACACACACACACACAGCAAACCTCTGTTCGAAGCAATACCTAAATAAAGCAATTTTATATTGGAGATACTTTGATGAACTATTATGGAACCACAGAGCCACACACTCAATCTCAGTCTCACAGACTACAAAATTCTAAGATAGTCACCACCTACTATGGTATCTGGTACATGGTGAGCAAGAAAGCATCTACCGAACAAATAAGATCAATAAATACTGAATAAGCAAGTTATTTTGTCTCTGACAATAAATGTGTTTAATGAAAAAAAAAAATGTGCTTAGATAAGAAATACTGATTTATTGCCATTATTCTAAATCTAGCTTCCTAAGAGGACTGATTATATACATATGTACACTTTTTAACCAAAAATGTATTCAGAACTTATCTGAAAGATTTTTTAAATTTTTAGAATTGAAACAATGATTTTGGCAAAGATCCTTCTAAGAAAATAGTTCTTCACCTTCACTAAATAAGGAAAAACATCTGAGGTGATTTACCAGTATTATTTAAATACCATAAAATGTTTTTGCTATGCAGGAACAGAACTAAGGCAATAGTTATTTTCTTTTTTAATCTCCTTAGGGAGTTCTAATATACATCTAGAATTGAATATATGCTTTAAAGCAAACTCTTTAATTTAAAAACATAATGCCAATAAAAACTATTTCTTTAGGAAAACATTTTAGAGGAATTTCACTTACACAGTCCCATAAAAATGACCATTATTATATCTTATTCCTTAAGAAAAACATCTACTATTAGGTTTTAAGCAGCCACTTTTTCAAACCACACTGATCCTTAAAACACAAAATTGCTATAGGATATAAAAAATTTTAAGGTAGAGCAAAGGTGACTTTCACTTTCACCCATGACAGAGTAACTGGCACCAGACTAGTCCTGTCACTAAAATTGTAAAACAAGACAGAAATATAGGAGGCAGCTATATAAAGTCACTGGACCACAGACAAAGTATGAAATCCTTTAAAGACAGCAATTTTTGCAAATTACCCTCTCTATAAAGAGATTTATCCTTTTTTTGTGTGTGTATGTGGAGGTAGGGGGTCTAATCTAGGACCTTGCATATGCTAAGCACACACTGTCTCCATGAGCTGTTTGCAGCTCACAATTTTATCACTCAAATACATAGCTAGTGATCCAGCAGACCACACACAGAAATTTTAGAACTTCTGAGTGGCTGGAGTGTAAGGGGCAGGGCACAGAAATAGAGATATACAGAGGGTGAGGCTGAGGCACAAAGAGGCTAAGAAAAGGAAAGATATAGAATAAATGTTAATTCCTCACAAGTCCCTGGTCAAAATCTGGGTGGTTATGCACAGGATGAGATTATGCAATGCTTGCTAGACAGAATTCCAATTTATTCCCCTTCCAGGGGAAAAAGGGACTTGTGTTTCCTGGGCAACCTACTCGAAAAACCAGAAAGGTCACATTTTGATATAAAAGACCACACCCTGGCACTAACTTCTAGTATAGGCCTGTCCTAGCCTAAAAAAAGGCTAAACCAAAACTTGACAAGATCTTCCAAGAAACAGTTTAGAAAGTGAAGTTACAAAGGCTTAAAGGAAATACCTTGGACTTTTCACAGATCTTTCCTAACAAAGTATAGAAACAAACTTATAAAAGAATAAAAGTGAACCATAATTAATTTAATTGCCTATCAGAATAACCAACAGTTCCCGGAAGATGAAAAGAATTTAAACTTTCAACTATGTGTTATACACAATGACCAAATCACAATAAAAATTGGTAGACAGGATAGTATTATAGTATAGCATCTGCTTAACATGCACAAAGCTGTAGGTTAAATCCCCAGTACCATAAATAAATACATTAGTAGGTGTGTGTGTGTATACACACACACACAATCAAAGAAACAATAAAGAATGAGTCACAGTAAATACAAGCACACTCAACAATAACCGGACACCAAAATAGTTCACGTTTTAATAGCTGAGACTTTAAATTGGCTATTGTGTATTCAAAACTTTAAATGAACACAGGTGCTCAATGAGTACATAAGAAATCTCAACACAGAAAATAACCAAAAAAGCAGCAAATTAAAATTTTAGAGAAATACAATATCTAAAATTTTAAAATTCCTTGATGGACTTAGCAACAAATCAGAGATAACTAAAGAAAGCATTAAACAGCCAGGTGGTGCTGGCCTGTAATCCCAGCGGCTCCAGAGGCTGAGACAGGAGGATCACAAGTTCAAAGCCAGCCTCAGCAATGACGAGGCACTAAGCAAATCAGCCCTATTTTGTATTTTATTTGAAGACATGGTCTGAGTTGCTTAGCACCTTGCTTTTGCTGAGGCTGGCTTTGAACGAGATCGTCCTGCCTCAGGCTCCTGAGCTGCTGGGATTACAGATGTGTGCAACCACGCCCAGCGAACATTTGTTTTTTTTTTTTTTTTTAAAGAAATAATAAACTAATCAGTGGCATATGTCTATATTTCAAGACACTATGGAGGACTCAGGCAGGAGGATCATCTGAGCCCAGGAATTCAAGGCTAGCCTGAGCAACACAGTAAGACCCCATCTCTTCTTTGGAAAAAAAAAAAGGTGGGGGCATAGATAAAAGAAGTTCAGTGAACTGCACACAGGATTAACAGAAATACATATCTGACAAAATCACAGCCAACAGGAAGATCAAATACTTTTTTTGTGTGTTGGGGGGTGAATACTGGGAGTTGAACTCAATGCACTCTATCTTGAGCTACATACCCAGTCCCCCCTCTTTTTTTTCTTAATTTGGAGACAGGGTCTTGATAAATTGCCCACACTGGCTAGCTTGGAATTTGTGGCCCTCTTGCCTCAAGACTCCTGGATGGCTGGGATTACAGGTTTGTACCTGCTCCCAACCAATAAAAGAAAACTGGCAAAGCAAACAGAGAAAAGCATATAACATCGAGGAAAGAATGATATGGACATCAACACTGGCAAGGATACAAGTAACTTTTTTTAAATGTTGAAAGGAAAAATTGTCAACCCAGAATTTTAGAGGAATTTATCCTTCTAAACTAAGGATTTTCGTATGAACAGAAGCTGAGTGGAGTTGCTAAACAAAAAATGCTGGAGTACAATTTTCAGGTAACAGAATATAAGAGATGGAAATTTATATATTTAGGAAGGAATGAGGTGAAACAGCAATGGTAATAAGTGAGTAAGTATAAAACACGAGGCTTTTATTTTCCTTTCTTATAACTGTCTTAAAATTGTCAGCTATTTTTTTAAAAAAGCACAAGGTAAGTTATAATGTGTTTAAAAAAATAAAAATAGGGATTGGATAAAATAAATTACTGTTTTATAAGGCTACTGTAAGGTTACTAATAAAATCTTAAAAAGTGAGAAATGGTACAATACTCTAAGGAGTCATTAAGTTAGAGCTGCAAATCATTACCCCTAAAGCAATTACTCATAAGCATGAAGAGGTACAGCTTTAAAAGCCAAGAGCTGGGGATACAGCGGCTCAGGGGTACAGCGGTCGCCTAGCATGTCCGAGGCCCCGGGTTCAATCCTCAGCACCACATAAAAATAAATAAAGGTACTGTGTCCATCTACAACCAAAAAATAAATATTAAAAAAAAAAAAGGCCAAGAGCAGATCGAAAAAAACCAAACTGTTGGGCTGAAATATAACTCAGTAAGCATGTGCAAGTCCCTGCGTTCTACCCAGCAACACAACAAAAACCAAATAGTACATATAAACCTAACATATAAATTATTATGTTAAGTGTAATAGGGATTAAACATTCCAATTAAAAGATAGGGAAAGGTCCTCCCCAACTAAAAGATAGAGCCAGGGATTCTCAACTATTTAAAAGCAGCTACTATGTGCTTGAATACTTGTGGAAGTCTGCTACTAAATAGAATGGGCAGGAATGATAGAAAACAAGGCCATAAAGAAAAATGCATGAAACTAGTATGATTACTAGAAATGACAATATCCAGTATATTGTTATACGACTGTGACTACCGCAAAGTAAAGAACAAGAACACTAGAAAAGAGTTCAAAGAAGATAGGTGCGGTGGTGCACGCCTGTAATCCCAGGAGCTCCAGAGGCTTAAGGATGATCAATAGCTCAAAGCCAGTCTCAGTAACGGCAAGGTATCAAGCAACTCAGTGGGACCCTGCCTCTAAATAAAATACAAAAAATAGGGCTGGAGGTGTTGCCCAGTGGTTGAGTGCCCCTGAGTTCAACACCTGCTACCAAAAAAAGAGTTCAAAGAACACAAAGACTAGGAGTTCTGAAAAACCAAATTTACATACACTAAAATTGCCAGATATTAAGATCATAGTAGTATTCCAGAGTTTACCACTGAGACAGAAGCAACAATCTTCAAGAGTAAAAGGGAATGGAGTTTTTCTGTTTTGGGTTTTGTTTTGTTTTTTTAAATTTTAGTTGTAGATGGACACAATAGCTTTATTTATTTTTTATGTGGTGCTAGGGTTCGAACCCAGTGCCTTACACATGCTATGCAAGGGCTCTACCCACTGAGCCACAACCCCAGCCCAGGAATGGAGTTTTTAGAGGACAGCTAGAAGGAGTTGTGGATGGTGGCATAAATTAAAATCTGGATATTATAATATAAATTAAAATCTGGATATTCCAAAGGAAGAAGGAGAAAGAATGACCTACAAATAGCAAAGACCTATCTCACCTCTACAACCAGTGATACACAGGACATGAAAGAAAAAAAAAAATTCACCAGTTAAAAAGGCTGCAGAGGAAACAGTACATTATAGCAAAATATCCCAGTAAAAGATCAAAGTTGAGGATCTTTCTCTTAACAACAAACCAAGAAGTCCAGAGAACAAGTAGAAGAAGGGTCAGAACTGGGCATGTATTGAGTCTTATAGGAATTAAAGGATGACAGATGGAAAGATATCTCAGAGTACAGAACTTTCTTGGTAAAAAATAAGGATAAAGGAGTTGGTAGATTCAAGGCTGGTAATAATGGAGAAGCTGCAAAGGTTGGTGGTAAAGAGGGTTGGAATCTGGAGCTATAATCTGTGAGATGGACAAGAAATTCTACTTCCAGTAAATCAACCCCATCTTTACCCCAGGTAAGGACTGAAGAATGAAAGTGATCTTACAGTGATCATCATCATCAGGAGAAAAAGACTTACTTCAAGAGACAAGTTCTCTCTTATCCCATTCTGACAATCTCTTAACGTTTCTTATGATCTATCATATATCTCAAATTTCTGTCAACATTGTTTTTCAATTAACCCAATAACAAATATAGTAGATACGGTTCCATTTTTACTTTCATTTCTTTAGTCTAAAAATTGCAGAGCTGTTGTTTGAGGTATTCCTTTTACTTTCTTTGGTTTAATAAATTATTATGGAAGATCATATCTTCTGATCTTTCCATAAAGAGGTACATGGGAGACAAAGTTTCTGAACTTTTGAATGCTAAAAAGGTATAATACATTTTACACTCACACCAATTTACAGTTTAATTGTAGTATTCTAGGTTGAAAAATTTTTTCCCTTCACCTTTCAATTTCTGAGGTCACTATTCCAGCATCTTCTAGCTCCTGATATTGCGATTTTTTTTTTAACAAAGAGAGAGAGAGAATTTTTTTAATATTTATTTTTTAGTTTTCAGAGGACACACATCTTTGTTTTTATGTGGTGCTGAGGACTGAACCTGGGCCACACGCATGCCAGGCCAGCGCGCTACTGCTTGAGCCACATCCCCACCCCTGCTAATTTTGTTAAGGTCCCATTTATGATTCCTATCTCATTGGCTGGCAACATTCTAATATTCTTTGGAAACTTATGATCCATTGTATACTGTAATTTTTTGATAGTATACAATTCAATATAGGTCTTTTTGTTTGTTTGTTTGTTTGTTTACAATCATTCTAGAAACTAAAGACATTTCATTTTGATGACTTTGGGTTCTTCAAAGAATTTCTTGCCTTAGTTATCTGATAATTTTCCAAAATTTTGTTTTTTCATATTGTATGTCTGTCAGAACTCATAATCTAAACATTTTTATTTTCCCTTCTTTGGTCTGGTTTCTAGGACTACCTAGAATTTATTGACCAAACCTATTAATTTTTCATTTTAACCATTATACTTCTAGGAGTGCTTTCTATTTTGATTATGACTTTTACAGAGATCCTGTCCTTATACTAAGAAGCTGTGACCAACAGCTTCTTAAATCTTTGAGGATGTTGTAATTTCTAATAATTTGACATCTCCTTTGGTTCCTACATCATGCTTTTTCATCCTTCTTCTTTTTTCTCTAGTGCATCTTGGTCATTTTTCATGTGCATCCAACTGTAGTGACTAACAGTGGCTCATATAACAAGACACGAGCCAAGCACAGTGGTGCATGCCTGTAATCCCAGCGGCTCAGGAGGCTGAGGAAGAAGGATCCCAAGTTCAAAGCAAGTCTCAGCAAAAGCTAGGTGTTAAGCAATTCAGCGAACCCTGTCTCTAAATAAAATACAAAATAGGGCTGGGGATATATGGTTCAGTGGTCAAGTGCCCTGAGTTTAATTCCCAGTACTCCCCCTCCAAAAAAAAAAAAAGACAGGAAATAGGTAGTTGATGTGTTAGTTAAACAGTTCAACATCAAATCTAGAACCCTTGAGAGTATTTTCACTTGCCCTCACCAGCAGATAATAGTATCATATTTCCCAACATCACATCCAAATTCAAAGAAGCCAGAAAAAAGGCTGACACCAACATTTATTCCTTTTTATCAAGAACAAAACATCTGCAAAATCTCTCGCTAAGCAGAATTCTGTGTGTATTTAAGTGAGCCTAAACTATGAATTTACAGTTATCCTGATACCACAAATGTTTCAAGAATAGATTTACAAAAGATAGAAACTGAAATTTGGCAGGGTAGGACAGGGATGGGGGTGGATACTGGGGATTGAACTCAGGGACACTCAACCACGGAGCCACATCCCAGCCCTATTTTGTATTTTATTCAGAGGCAGGGTCTCACTGAGTTGCTTAATGCCTCGCTAAATTGCTGAGGCTGGCTATGAACTTCCTGCCTCAGCCTTCTGAGCCACTGGGATTATAGCCACCATGCCCAGCAGAGACTGGAAATTTTTAACATATCCCACAACATAAGCCACAGTAGCTCCCCTCCAATGTCATAATCCTCAAACATCCATTCATACTTAATATACTTAAAAGACTCTTGGATTCCTGAGAGAGAACAAGATTTATGGACTAGAGTAGGAAATCTGGAAAAGACCCAACTTTTAAACTAGAAATGAACCTCAAGTGCCAAATTTTAGCAACCTCTTTTTATCACTGACTTTCTCCACATGATGAAAAGTTTGGTGCCTAAGAGGGATATAGGAAGGGATTATAAAATGGGAAAGTCTCACTATTGGAAATTCAGAAACAAGTGGGTAGAGGGTGCTCCTACAGTTTAGTCAGCAAATTTATAATCTTTTCTATTTTAGCCTAGTATCTTATCCCAATCCTTCATATTCCCAAATCCAAAGCGTCTCTGATTTTATTTCTCTCTAGAAAAAGAACTCAACTTTTACGCTATTTATCATCTCAAGTTCCTGAGATACTGTGTGTTTCTGAAAAATAAACTGATTGGCTTCTTTTATATTTCCTTAGCATACCCTGAGTTCATTCAACTCTACCAGATCAATTATCAGATCTTCCACATCTATTTTTCCTAGCTTCTATATACACTTTAAAGAAATATAAAGTTATTTTCAAACTGCATAGTTTATAACCAACATAAGTGGGCACTAAAATGCAAAACAATATCAGTTGATAAAAACAATGACAATTCAAAGCCTGTATCATATATGATGATATAAATGCAAAAATCTTTAAAACATAATTACTTCAACCACAATTTGAAGGTATATTGAAGGTATCCTTAATCTCATGATGCCTAGGTCTCAAAACACCAATTCTCGGGGCTGGGAGTGTGGCTCAGAGGAAGAGTGCTTGCCTTGCATGTACAAGGCACTGGGTTTGATTCTCAGCACCACATAAATGTAAAATAAAGATATCCACCTAAAACTAAAAAAATAAATTAAAAAAAAAAAAAAAGAATCTCTCTGTAATCCCTATCTCCTAAGTATTGAAAATCACAGTCAGGTTCCTTTTTTCCCATGCATTTGGTATGGCTATTTGTTTTTACTTCATCCCAACATTTGCCCATTTAAAAACTGCTCTTTTTATATTGTAAACTTTAATTTTGGAAATTCTTTTTTCACCTTTATCTTGTTCATAATCATTTGCAACTGAAGATCAAACCCTGACTCTCTGAATCCAAGTTGAAGCCTTATGGAGAATTACATATATTTTATTCAACTGTCCTCACTGGTTAGTATTTAGCAGAAGGGTGAGCTGGGGAATTGTCCAAAAGTAAAATGCTCTGACATCCTCTTTATAAAAGTCTTAGAATATTAAGTTGAAAATGCTGGACTTCAAGAACAAAGTTTTGAAAGAATCATTCTGAAAATAATTCTCTAATGAACCAAGCATCTTTACTGGGTTTATACATCACAAGTAATATACCCATGACCTCTATCACATTGGAGACAGCTTGGATTTGCCAATAAGAAGTGATTTTTATGAGTTCCCTCTAAATTCGCACATAAAAGGGCAGACAGCCATTCTTTATTTTTCTCCCTGGCAGGGAGATTTTTCTACTTTCCTGAATGCCTTCTGGCATTGACTTTCAAAAGAGGTCAGTCTCATCCCCATTATCATAGACAGTTTTTATCTAAATGGCACAACCTTTTCTGAAGCTGAACTTAGGACTTGTTCCATACATACTTTTTGGTTCCTGATTGTATGCCCATTTGGAAATCTAAAAAGCCAAGCAAACAGACCTTTCAAGGCTGTTCACCCAAAACATTGTATAAATCTCTGTGCAGCAGCATAAAGCTTCACACCTCTAACAGGTCCAGCTAGGTGTTTCTATTGGTACCACGTGTAGATGGCATCATCTATATCACTGTATTTTGCTCCTGTTGTCTTCTTTTCTTCTCAGCCCCTACTAATGGCATGTCTTACTTAAGTACAAAGTCTAAAATAAATTTCTTAATTCTTTTTAATGTCAAAAAAGGTTGACTTCCTGATTCCAAATTTATCCATTACAATTTTAAGAAATCATTCAGCTTCAATCCTAGAAAGTTTATTTTAAACTCCAAACTCAATGTTTCCCTTACTTATTCATACTGAAGTTGATTTGTAACAACCAACAGGTGAAAAGAAAAGGGAAAGTATTATTCAATTTGGAAAAACATTTTAAAACACAAAAAGGAAACAGAAGGTTTAGGCATTTGTATCAGAAAGTAATACAAAGTAATGGGCTGAAAGGCATAACGGCTCATGACTGAAAGGCTAGTCTCCTGTACTAGAAAGCTGCCATTGCCAAAGTCTTGTCTGGTTATTGCTATTACAAGACACGGGAAATCAGTTTTTGGAACACCCTGTCTTTTCTCTCCCTTGACAGATATAACTGATCCCATCAGGAATAACAGGAATACCTGCATATTTTCCCTAACTGAACAGAGGGAAAAAGACAAAATGAAGAGGGAAGGCACTGAGAGACGTGTGTTAACAAGAACAGAACCAGGTGGCTAAATCAATACAACACGATAATTGAGAAGAATATGAGAAAGACTAAAAGGCAATGACAAAGTAACCTTATATAGCAGAAATGCAGTGTGGCTTCTCTTCTTCTTAAATAACTTGATTTTACTTCATCGCCAGAAAAGAAAACAATGCTCATGTTGGTCTGTATTAGCAGCACTCACTGGGCAAAAGTTCATCTACCTGTATGAATGCCAAATCTCAAGGGCGCTGACATTAAAACATCTGGAGAGCTGGAACTTGGGAACAGTTGTGTAGAATCTTTAAGTGAAGGAAAGCAGGTCAGTTCTGTGGCAAGTATGAATGAAATCCAACATTGATTCAATGTAGCAGTCTGAAAGACCAAGCCTAATGTCTGTTATGCTGCCAAGATCATACGTATATAATTTGTTAGAAACACTTTTCCATTCTGAGATCTTCTTCCTTGGGTACACTTCTTAAGTATCCTTTTTTCAATGAAATGTTTCATATTTGGAATATTATCAAGTTTCAGAATCATGTAAATTCTTAGAGACGGGTCTGAAACTTTTTTTTTGAATTTTTTTTTTTAATTGGTTGTTCAAAACATTACAAAGCTCATGACATACCATCTTTCATACATTTGACTCAAGTGGGTTATGGACTCCCATTTTTTCCCCATTGAATTTTTTTAATATTTATTTTTTAGCTTTTGGCAGACACAACATCTTTGTTTGTATGTGGTGCTGAGGATTGAACCCGGGCCGCACGCATGCCAGGCGAGCACGCTACCACTTGAGCCACATCCCCAGCCCCGGGTCTGAAACTTTGAAAAATATTTTACCATAGATAAAAATAAATAAGGTCTACTATTTCATTTGTTTCCAAAATTTACATTAGAATGCTAAATAACATGCTTTTCTTTTCTTTTTTTTTTTTTTTTAAGTTATCGGAGGACACAACATCTTTGTATGTGGTGCTGAGGATCGAACCCGGGCCACACGCATGCCAGGCGAGCACGCTACCGCTTGAGCCACATCCCCAGCCCTGCTTTTCATATTTGAAACTTTGTTTCCTCCTCAGTGTAGATTTTACTTAATTTTAACCAAGAATCAGCTGTCTGAAGAATTCAAAATTTTCCCTAATGGTGTTTCTGATCAATTGTTTGCCATAAGTCCTTCTGCTGATAAACTCTTCTGTAGCCCTGTGCTCTCAAACAGGCCTTCCAAGGCCTCCTGATGCTGCCCAAAGTCATTCCAGGTCTTGAGAAATTTCCTACTCTAGATTAATTTCATGGGTTTCATTCCAGATATAAATTCAGTGGTTGGGGGGAGGGGGACGGGGGATGTAACTTCCACTTTTATCCATTCCAGGTACTCACAAGAAAAGAGTTACCAGCTGGTCCAGTGGCACGTGCCGGTAATCCCAGTGACTTGGAAAGCGGAGGCAGGAGAACACCGTTCAAAGCCAGCCTCAGCAACTTACCCAGGCCCTAAGCAACTCAGTGAGGCGCTTGGCTGGAGGCCCTAGGCAACTCATCGAGACCCTGACTCTAAATAAAATATTTAGAAGGAAGGGGGTGTGGCTCAGTAGGCAAGCACCGGGAGTATAATCCTGGTACCAGAAAAAAGAAAAGAAAAAAGAATTAATAGCTATGTTGAAAACACCATGCCCGCAGAAAGCCTATAGGCCTCTCGGGAGCCATCCCTGATCCAGGACACACCTGACAGGCACCAAATCCCCTCTTTCTCAAGGAGGGTGCGATGAACCCCACACACTGTGGCAGGCAAAGGAGGACATAAGCACAGGCTTGTAGTAGGGCTGGGCTTGTGGTGCCTGTATACGGGTAGGTACTGAGCTTTTGAAAACTAACTGAAATTTCCACTATAGTTTCTTTCCCATCCTCTCTGTCCCCCATTAGGAATTGAACCCAGGGGCATTTTTAAAAATATTTTTTGTTGTAGATGGACGTAATACCTTTATTTTATTTATTTATTTTTTATGTGGTGCTGAGGGTCAAACAGAGTGCCTCATACTTGCGAGGCAAGCGCTCTGCCACTGAGCCACAATCCCAGCCAGAACTGAGGGGCATTTTACCACTGAGTTACATCTTATTAAGTTACTTGCTAAATTACTGAGGTCTAGCTAATCTACTGTGAGTGGTCTTGAACTTTACACTCCTCCTGCCTTAGTCTCCCAAATCACTGAAATTAAGGGTGTGGGCTACC
This sequence comes from Marmota marmota marmota, assembly GCF_001458135.2. Lineage (NCBI taxonomy): Eukaryota > Metazoa > Chordata > Mammalia > Rodentia > Sciuridae > Marmota > Marmota marmota. Next base: position 2,842,007 of record NW_026000077.1, read on the forward strand.
ATGCTAAGCTCTACACCTCTTTTAATCCTTTACTGTGAATAAAACTTTTATAGAGAGAGGAGGAATAACCCCATTGTTGGGTAGAAACCTTATAAGACTTTCAGGTACAAAATTTCATATAGTTTCATAGCTGCTTTCCTTTGTGAGAACAATATCCAAGTCATGAAGTATGCCAAAAACCTCAAGAAAGTGATTTTAAAGATAAAAGAAAATTTGTAAGTCAATATATTAGTAACAGTCAATCAAAACTACATTATATGGAGCACTTACAATGTTAAATACTTCGTAGGTACAATTCTCAATCTTCACAACAAACTTTAAAGTTGGTAATATATATTCTCCATTTAAAGATACAGATAACCAATTCCAATTTTAAGTATATTAGAAGTAACTGTCTCCCATGTTGCCTGAATATGGCACTGTGTATATGTAATGGTTTAGTTTACATGTTTTTCTTATTATAGTTTTAGTTTTACTAACCTTGTTATTATTAATAAAGTTGAACAGTTTGCCTGTTGTTTAAAAAAAAATACACGTAGCCAAGTGCAGTGATGCATAGCTGTAATTCTAGCTACTCTGATGACTGAGACAGGAAAATCCCAAGTTCAAGAACAGCGTAGGCAACTCAGCAAGACTCCATCTCAAATTTAAAAATAAAGAGCTGGTAGTACAGCTCAGGGGTAGAATACCCCTGGGTTCAATACTCAATATCAGGAAAAAAAAGATGTACATAGACACACTGTTCACCAGGGCTGGGGTTGTGGTTCAGTGGTAGGACACCTGCCTAGCATGTGTGAAGCACTGGGTTCGATCCTCAGCACCATATAAAAATAAATAAATAAAACAATGTCCATCTACGACTAAATAAATATTTTTTTTAAAAGTTCACTATCTTTATCACTATATTATGTATCAATTTTTCAACAAGCTGAAAAGGGTGAGGAAAACAGAATCAAAACTAAATTACTGACTATAGAAGTCAATGATGTTTGAAAGAAGTTCAATTTGTACTCAGAGGGAAAATTCACATCTTTCTGATAAAGCAGGAATTCAACATAAAGATCTAAGAAAAGTAATATAAAATCAAACTAAGGGGAAAATGAATAAGGATAAAAGAGAACTGTGAGAATTACAAAATAATAGGTAAGTCACTAAATGGCCTATAAAAGCCGCAAACTAAGCTAATAAAGAATAAGGGGAAAAACTTAGCTAATTTCATAAAAGAGAGCCACGGGTCTTAAAAAAAAAAAAAAAAACTTAATGTTTTCATTCAAAAAGAAATGGGAAGCATGTCTATAAACCCAGCTTACTTGAGAGGCTAATACAGGAGGACCATAAGTTCATGGCCAGCCTCAGCAATTCAGGCAAACCCCTGTTTCAACATAAAAATAAAAAAGGGCTGGGGATGTAGCTCAGCAGTAGAGTGCCCTTGGATATACCTGGGGTGGAGGGGAAGGCAAGTTGGGGGGGCATTGAGAGGACCTGACTTCACTGATAAGCATATAAGAAATTTAAAATCCAACAGGCCCTACAAAGGATGAAGTCCAGATAGAGAAGGAGGGACAAAGGAAAAGAAAAAATGAAACAGAACATGTTAGTTAAGATAACACATAGAAGTGAACTAGTTTTAAGGTCATATCAACTCTACTAACAGATAAGGAGGGTGAATCTATAAGTCTAAGAAATTACATGTGCAAAGGCAGAGAAGTTTGGAACAGCACTGTTTTACTTGAGTACAAGTGGAAGATAGCAAACTATTTTGTGAAAGATTTAACCTTGCCCAAAGAGAGGTTTACCTTTTGTCTTCAGTTCCTGGAAGGTAATCTCTACGCTGAAATGTCCCATCAAGTATCTTTGTTACCTGAGGATCTTGAGCCAAGCTGGATAAGTAAATGCTAATAATATGAATATAAGTACCAGATCAACCTCAAGATGGGCTGTCCTGCAAACTGAAGTTTGCCATGTGGACAGTGAACCATGTCCTTATAACGAACCTTGACAAAAATTCTGGACACCAAGACTCAAATGAGGTTCCTTGGTTGGCAATATTCTTGCACACTGTCACACATCATTGGCAGGGGGAGTTAACAATAACTATGACTACAATAAGAGAAAAAAACTGGAAGCTCCACATTTGTAACTCTACTAGACTCTGCCCCATGATTGCTTCTTTTTTTCTTTCTTTTTATTTTGTTAGTTCCTGGGGATTGAACCACTAAGGCATATCCCCAGCCCTTTTTATTTTCAGACAGGGTCTTATTAAGTTGCTGAGGATTTCAACTCAACTTTGAGCAATTCCGACTCATTGAAACACATCGTTTGGGAAGAGGTAGGATAAGAGGCCAGGAATTAATAAACCTTTGATTCCTATGCTGCTGGAACTGCAGCTGCAGTTACTAGAAGCAAAAGTTGACAATGAATTAAAAACCCTATACCTAAGGAGCTGACTCACCAAATAAATATATCAGCCAGTCTAAGATATCACAACCAGTCTCAGTGTCACTTCTAAAGGCAAATTTATCCTGGGGCATTGTACCTGGTAACAAGGTAGTCCAAACAAGAAAAAGACAAAAATCAGGAAGCTACTAAACCAAAGAGTTATAGTAAGAGAAACTGTCCCATTTTGTAGATCAACAGCATCAGCTTCCTAAAGAAAAACCTTTGCCAAACTGGATTATGAGAGTGATTAATACAGAGGCAGTATCTTTGGTTTTGAATGCTGTGGAATGTAATAGCATATTTGAGTTGATTTAGGTCACACAGCTCACTACTAAACACCCATTAATTGTTATACATGATCCAGATATACAGAAGGTTATTTCTTAGAAGACAGGTAGTTTGCTGGACTCAATAAAAGCCACTATTTCTGCCCTCAGAAGGGAAAATGTCCTCCTATAAATGCTCAATGGAACTCCCCAAAATAAGCAGCTGAAACACTTCTCACACAGCCATGCTAGACTGTCACTATTGTTAAGAATAGTCACCTAGGAGCTGGGAGCACTGTAATACCAACAACTTGGGAGGCTGAGGCAAAAGGGCTACAATTTCAAAGCCAGCCTCAGAAACTCATCAAGTCCCTAAGCAACTTAGTGAGATCCTGTCTAAAATAAAAAATAAAAAAGGGGCTTAGAATGTGGTTCAGTAGTTAAGTGCCCCTGGGTTCAATCCCTGGTACCAAAGTGGGGACGAGGGCAGGGCTGGGGCGGGGGATGAATAGTAGTCTAGTGAGTATGCATCATAGTTGTGCAAAATCTAAGAAGTCTTATAAGATTTTAGTATCTCAGCTTCTCTTTGTGGGTCTTAGAGATCTACGGAAAATCAATGACTCCTAAGAAAGCAGGAAAAGATAAAGGGAAGGGATCAATAGATTTACCTCACATTTGGTTATGTAAAAATATGATGAATAAAGCAGACATTAATGGGTTTGAAAGGAAGGTCTTAATGCACCATTAACCCGGTGGACCAACAGGAACCCCATCTAGTCCCTAATATTTAAAGAGCCTTAAGTTAGCTTTACCCAGTTTGAAGAAATTTTAAAATTTTAAGGAATTTTTAAAAAAACTGAAATGCCTAGAAGAGGCAAAGTCTCCTAACTCAACCCCTAATTGGGGAACCAAAGCAATACAAGGGTCAGGGGATACTGACCCGATGGTGTAAAATCTATGTATAACATGTGACTCCCCCCAAACTTAACTACTAATAGTCTGCTGCTGACCACAGGCCTTCCCAATAATATAAACAGTTGGTTAGTGCATATTTTTATCATATATATATTATACACAGTAAAATATACTACAGAACATGGAGAGATCACGTTTTACTGTAATACAAAATATACTGACAAGATGAATTGCTCATATAGATTAATATCACAAGGCATTTTAAACAGATACTCCCAATACCCAATACCACAATTTAACAGGGGGTGACCACAAAATTATTGCCATAGTACAGTATGCACTACAGTTAATTTCTTGCAGTCATAATTTGATACAACATCTTTCTGTTTACATTTTCCTTAACTGAAAATGGGTTGTTATTTAAGTTTTGATAAATTTATTTATTTATTTTTTTATTTTTTTTTTTAATATTTATTTTTAGTATTTGGCGGACACAACATCTTTGTTTGTATGTGGTGCTGAGGATCGAACCCGGGCCGCACGCATGCCAGGCGAGCGCGCTACCGCTTGAGCCACATCCCCAGCCCAAATTTTTTTAAATATTTATTTTTTAGTTGGAGTTGGACACAACATATTTTTTATTTCTTTATTTCTATATGGTGAGAATCAACTCCAGGGCCTCGCACATGTTAGGCAACGTTTGACTCTACCAGTTAGTCAAACCCCAGCCCAAGTTTTGCTAAATTAAAAAATTTTTCATAATAGACATGTATATTTTATGGTGGTAAAATTTTTGAGAATATCCTATTACCTACATATTATGCATTAATAACATTTCTAATTTCTTTCTGTTTAACTCCCTGACAGGGAAACCCAATGCACTTTAAGTCCAAAATCTTACTGTTCTAATAATTATTAAAGTTAAGTTCTAACAAATGTTAAGGTTAGACCGGGAGATGGTAATGCTGCTGGGATTGAAGTGACTGTTCACATTAAAATCAGAATATTTTCCCAGCTACTTGGAAGGTTGGGAGGAAAACTGCAAGCTCAAGGCCAGCCTGGTCAATTTAGCAAGACTCCATCTCAAAATAAAATTTAAAAGGATACTGGAGTGAAACTCCATAGTAAAGGGTACTTGGGTTTTAATTTCCAATAACAAAAAATAAAATAAAATTAGAATATTTTAAAAAAACTTTCTGTGAATATGTCACCGATATGGATATTATGTCTAGTATGCTTCACCCACCTAGTATTGGAAAACAGAAGGCTTAGAGTTCACAGAAAAGCCAGTCTAATTAGACATGCTAAATGGGAACCTCTAGAACTGCTCAAGTACATAGAGGTTGTTAATTTGAAATAGCACAGGATACATGGTAGACAAAAAGAGATGATCATTTTAATAAAAAATAGAAGGTGGTACCAATGAATTCTCTATACAATATGCCCTGCATGGCCTGTGGAAAATCGTGAATACCTCATTGAGACTCACTCACAGTTGACTATTAAGATTAGAATAAAGTAGTGTCACCACTGTATCAGCAGTCCCTGATATGGTCTTAATATAAAAATAAATAACCGCCTAAGGAAGACTGGTACTCAGTGGCTGAACTTATGGGGGGAAAAAAAAAAATTCTTCTGTCTCCATCTCAAAAAAGGGCCAGCTGGGTACATTGGCGAATGCCTGTAATCCTAGTGACTTGGGAGGCTAAGGCAGAAGGATTGTGAATTCAAAGCCAGCCTCAGCAAATTCGAGGTGCTGAGAAACTTGGTGAGACCCTGTCTCTAAATAAAATACAAAAAAGGGCTGTGGATGTGGCTCAGTGGTTGACTGACCCTGAGTTCAATTCCCAGCAACCCAAAAAAAAAAGCCAACCACTACCTACTTTCACATGGGAGGGATCCAATTTATACTTGTCATATTGCCACAAGGTTACTTCCATTCACCAGTTTAATTGTCATAACTTGATTAAGAGAGATTTAGACTAAATACAGGTCTCAAATGTAATAACACTATATGGATAACATTATGATAATATCAGAAACCTAAGAACAAGGTAACACAAACTTAAATGCAATGGTTGTATGACCAACAGGGTTTGGTTAAAAAATCCAGAAAAGGTTCAGACTATTCAAATGGTTGTAATTTTTAAAAATAACCTAGATTATGACATTCCACAAATCAAGAAAATCTGCTGTTATCACCTACCTTAGAACTAAGCTTAGAACGTTGATATCTTTGAATTTTAAAGGACATATACTCCAAATATGGGAATATCACTAACTACTGTTGCTATTGCCTAGCATACTGCATATTGCTAGTCTGGGAAAAGATCAAAATTCCAAGTATAATTTCTACTGAACACATATTACCTTTGTGATATTTTAAGTCAAACCATCTTTAGAACCATCTATATACAGTATTATTTAGAAAACAACAAAACACAACCTGCAGTACATTTTTAGTACATTGTAAGCCACAACTAAATGTTGACCTTCCTCGTGTCTGGAATAATCTTCATAATTTCCAGGGCAAAGGAAGAGGGAGAGAAGAACGTATGTGGGGTACATAGGGGAAAAAAATGGTTGAAGTTATGTGCTGGGAAAATCAGGGATTTTTTACTATTATACTTTTATGTATGTCTGAAATTTCCCACAATAAAGACACAAAAAATAAAAAGTATAAAACCAAACAAAACTAAAAGGGGGAATAAAACATCTATATTTGAATGAGGCCTGAACAGGTCATATCCAAATTATAGAAAGCAGTCTCTTCTCTCAATACTTTTGGGCCACTATGATCCACATTCAAATGTGATTTTAGAAGTGACAGCAAAATATACTTATGCCAACTAGAGCTTAACAAAAGACTGTAAGTGCCATCTACAGGCAACCATGAGAATTCTAGAACAGAAAACTTCTGGATATTATGATACAATATACATCATCTGAGAAAATATTGCCTGCTTTTGGGCATTTGTTGAGAATGTATGACTGGGCCGTGGTAGACACTTATAATCCTAACTACTTGGCAGGCTCAGACTAGATTGCAAGTTAAAGGCTATCCTGGACAACTAAGTCCCTGTCTCAAATTTTAAAAAAAGGTTGAGGGATGTAGCTCAGTGGAAGGGCATATTCAAGGCCCTGGGTTTAATCTTCAGTACAGGGAGAGGGTGAAAGATGACTTTAGGATATAAAATAATCCTCAAGCCTGAAATACCCATGTCTTCGATGATGTAAAACAACACTCTATTAAGGAAGGCAGTGTCAGAACAGTTCCCTGTAAAATGGAAATAGTTTACACAGGAACACACAACCAAGAGAATGCAAATAGGTACTCTTCACATTTACAAATAGGTATCCTCTTCCCCTCCTCCCCCTAAGGCTAGCTTTGGAACCAACTAAGGATCTACTATACACTAATAAACAGCTCTCTATTAATCAACAGTTACATCATTTATGGACAGCAGTTCCAAGGTAAATAGACAGCATCCTTAAAAAGCTTCCACCCTTGGGCTTGGGTTTTGGCTCAGGTGCAGGGCCTCTCACATGTGCGGTACTGGGTTCAATCCTCAACACCACATAAAAAATAAATAAACAAAAAACCACCACTCTTGCTAAAGAAGGTAAAAATTAATCAGTTCAAAAGGCATGTTATTTCCCCTTAAATGTGGGTTTTCAGTGAATGTCAACAGTGAAGATGGTCTTATTATATATAATTGTAATGTACCAATGAAAATAAAGAAAGGAGAAGTAGTAGTAAAGAGAAGGAGGAGGAAAAGGAGAAGAGGAGGAAATAGAATGATGGTGGTAGTAGAAAAGGTGTTTGCAAACAGATGATAAAGATGCTGGTAGCAGGGAGGGGTGAGGCTAAGGTCAGCCTAGGCAACATAGCAAAGCCCCATATTAAAAAAAAATACTTAAAGGAGAAAGATGCTAGTTAAATTAATAATGTATGCTATGCTGAAAACTTGGAACTCTGACTGTGAGGGGAACGCTGCAGTGTTTTGTTGTTGCTGCTTTTTGGGGACACTATACTTCAGCACAATAATCCTGAGAGCAATACTGACAGAATGAATTTGACACAGCAAACCTCAAACCAGAGAGACCAGTTATAAATCTGCTGATAGTAATAAGAACCTGAGCTATTTAAGTCAAATGACATGAGTTCTGCCAATAATATATCCAAGAAAAATATGATAGAAATACACACAAAAAGAAAAGTATGATTTTATGATACAACACATAGCCCGGGTTCGATCCTCAGCACCACATACAAACAAAGATGTTGTGTCCGCCGAAAACTGAAAAATAAATATTAAAGAATTCATTCTCTCTCTCTCTCTTAAAAAAAAAAAAATGTAGTACCTCCTTGACTATGTTTGGAACATAACTAGCAAATGATCTAGCAAACCCAAGTCACCAGTTTACAAATAATTGTTGTCTTCACTTTCTGCACAGTTTCCACAAACCCTGGAATCTCTGAAGTGGTAAGAGTTTTTAATATGCTGATTTTTTTAATGACTGATTGCTTGGGGTCCAGGATAGCCAAGGAAACCAACAAGAAACCAGCCAGATGATTAGAGGGTTAGACCTTCTAGTCTTACCCTCTAAGCTTAAAGGAAGAAAAGAGGGTCTGAAGGTTGAGTTGATTACAAATGGTCGATGTCTTTGTCCATAACACAGTGAAGCTACCTAAAAACTTAAGACAGGACTTTGAAAACTTCCAGGTTGCTGAATGTGTAGGCAGTAACAAGCCTAGAACAGAAAGAGACTGGAAGCTCTTCCCTATGTGACTCATTTTTGAGGTGTTCATGTGTATTATTTAAAATATCCTTTATAATAAATCAGCAGTAGTAGGTTAAGGATGTCCCTGGGTTCTGCAAGTCACTCTAGCAAATGATCCAGCAAACCCAAGTCTCATCAGTTTACAAATGGCATCTGAAGTGGGTAGTCTGTGGGACTAGACTCTTAACCAATGGGATCTGATTCTGAATTCCAGACAGACTCCTAATTCCAGCTGGTATCAGAGAACTGGTCAATGTGAAAGAAAAAATCCACACAAATGGTTGGGGTCCTGTATTAAGCATAAAAGGAGAAAAAGGTTACTTTTTCCCATATTCAGGTAGACACATCAATAGATTATTACTCATATCTAAGTCCGAATTAAGAAATATAGTGAAGGAAAGGGAAGGATCAGAGTAAACTTTGAGATGGAGGTAGTTGAAACTACTCTTTCTTTTCCTTTTTTATTCCCCTTGGGTTTAAGCCATGCCCAACAAAGCTATTTTTCATGGGAAAAAGTATAACATCTTCCTTTTCTTCTTGCCAGTCACCATCAATTTAGAATACTATATAAGAAACCTGGAGAAGAGGCCCGCCTGCCACACGGTAGCCCAAAGACCCAGAGGAGAGGTACATATAAGCTTGAGGCTGCCACCACCACAAAACTGGGTATCACCGCTTTTATCAAGGGACAACAATAAGGACCTGATAAGACATCATCAAGGTCCCTGTGTGCTGGCTGCACCAAAGGTATCACTACTAGGGGAGCTAACAGTTATCCTGTTGCTGAGGTAACAGGGAGTCTTGCATGGGGTTGCCTATCTCTTGTTTCTCCTACTAACAGCCAACTTCTTATGATTATCCCTCTCACTTGTCATATAATCTAATACCTCCATATTCTCACATCCTACTTCATAAACATCTCAGCCAATCCCCCAAACCCCTCTTCTACAATTAGAAACTGTAAACCATTATACAAACCTATTGACTATAAGGTAGAAGATATCCAAGCTCATCATTTCTGATTAGCAACAAAACTGTATATGTAAAAATAGAAGGTAACTGATATATGCCTACACGTTGGGTACATTGAGTGCTGTAATATTGATCTATCCATTAAAAGTGAGGTATTAGTAACCTATAGAGACACTAAAAGACAATAGGGCAGAAGCTAAAATATCTCAGATCTACACTGCAAGAGAGGAAGACTCATAGACATCATGAAAAAACAAGGGAGGAAAGTGCCCCAAACAAACCAATATACTACAACAATAGAATCCATAGATGGTGAAATGTCAGGAGAGGAGTTCAGGATATTCATAACTAAAATGATTTGGGAATTAAAAAAACGACCTAAGTGAGTAGATACAGGCAAAAATTGATCACTCCAACAAAGAGATGAGAGAGCAAATACAACTTGCAAGAGATTACTTCAAGAAAGAGATAAAGATACTGGGGAAAAAAATAGTAATACTTGAAATGAAAGAAACAATAAGCCAATTAAAAAACTCAATACTTAGCATCACCAACAGCCTAGATCACTTGGAAGTCAGGACCTCAGACAATGAAGACAAAATATACAATCTTGAAACTAAAGTTGACCTCACAGTGAAGATAGTAAGAAACCATGAACAGAATATCCAAGAATTATGGGATAACATCAAAAGACCAAACTTAAGATTTACTGGGATAGAGAAAGGTTCTGAGATTTAAACCAAAGGAATGCACAATCTCTTCAAAGAAATAATAGCAGAAAATTTCCCAAGCATGAAGGATGAACTAGAAAATTAAATACAAGAGGCCTAAAGAACACCAAATGTACAAAATTACAACAGATCTACACCAAGACACATTAAAATGAAATGCCTAGCATCCAGAATAAGAAAAGACCAATTCGGATCTCAGCAGATTTTTCAACACAGACTCTCAAAGCTAAGAGATCCTGGAACAACATATACCAAGCTCTAAAAGATAATGATGCCAAGCAAGAATCTTATATCCAGCAAAATTAAGCTTCACACTTGACAATAAAATAAAAACCTTCCATGATAAACAAAAGCTAAAAGAATTTACAACAAGAAAGCCTGCACTACAGAACATTCTTGGCAAAATATCCCAAGAGGAGGAAATAAAAAACAACAATGAAAATCTGCAACGGGAATAACTACAATAAAGTAAAAGCCAACCAAAAGAGAAAAGGTCAAGCTAAATATCAAAAACAAACAAAAATAACCTGTAATACAATTCATGTCTCTTTCAACTTTTTAATAAATTTTACACAAAAAAATTTAACAACATCATCTAATTTTTCAGATTTTTGTTTATTTCATATTTTTTGTTTTCCATTTCTCTTCACAAAGTTATACATATATGTTCTTTAAAAGTTTTAGGATTTTGTTATATTTTAATATATAATTAAGCTGGTATGTGTATCTACATTGCCTATGATAGGAGATGAGGTATATTTTACTCTCTTATAATTTAAAATCCATTATTCAAGATTCAAGGATGAAAAAAATCAATCAGAGTTAAAAATTGTTTAATAAGGTAATTATAAAGGTAAGGGCAAGGTTGAGGGTATCTAACAAATTTTGAGAAGCACCTTTCCTCCTGTAAACTTGGAGAGGTAAGAGGTGAAATGAGAGCCATTATAAAAAATTTGTAGGAGAAGGTGACCTAACTGAAGTTATTCCCACCAAAAGCATGTAGAAACCAACTCACAGTATAAAACACCTCGCTCTACTCTTGAATATTCTAAGTTCATCTCTTTGGTGTCCCTTTCTGATGGAACTCAACAAGAAACCACATAACAAGGGGACTTATCAGGCAGCCTACAGCATATGTCTTACCAAAAGGTGAAAGATGGAGAAAAGAGCCAATATGGCAGCCACTGGTTACATGAGGCCACTGAATATTTAAAATATGTATATGTATAGTGTGCTATGTGTTAAATAGATATTAGATTCCAAAGAATTACTAGTACAAAAAAAATGGACATAAAATATCTTACTAACAATTATTTTTTTTTTTACAAATTATGTTGGCAATCCATTGGGTTAAATGGAAATATATTAAAATTAATTTCTCTATTAAAAAAATAAGTAAAGGACAAGGTAACACATTCTGTATCTTGACAACAGTACTATATATCCATATATGCCGTCTTTTTTACACTTGTGTTATCAAAATTCATATAACTATAAAACTAAACGGAGTAAATTGCCCCACATATAAATTATAATCTCAATAAACATGACTTTAAAAAAAAATCTAGTTCATGGTGTTTTAACAATATTGGGCATATACTAACCACCTAATAAATAATGGTTATTATTATGATTCTTGAAAACAACCAGCCTCAAGCTGTTTCATAGTGAGGTAGGGAGGGGAAGCATGGGAGGAATACACAAACTCTAGATAGGGCAGAGAGGTGGGAGGGGAAGGGAGGAGGCATGGGGTTAGAAATGATAGTGGAATGAGATGGATAGCATATCCAAAGTACATGTATGAAGACATGAATGGTGTGAATATACTTTGTATACAAAGAGATATGAAAAATTGTGCTCTGTAAGTGTAATATGAATTGTAATGCATTCCATTGTCATATAACAAACCAGAATTTAAAAAAAAAAAAAAAAAAAGGAATGTAAGTGCTCAAAAAAAATACCTCACTACATCTCTGAGAAAGGTAATCTAATGTCTTAATGAGACCATTTCAAAATAATCAGTAAGATTTGTCCCTAGGGGATGAGATTATGGCTCAGTGGTAGAGCAATCGTCTAGCAGGTGCAAGGCCCTGGGTTCGATCCTCAGCACCACACATAAACAACGGTATTCTGTGCAACTACAACTAAATAAATAAATAGACAGACAGATAGGATTTGTCCCTAAAGGTGAAGGCATCCATAAGATTAGTCACTTCAAGTAAAATATTAGCCACATTCCAGGTAAAATAAGACATTTCTGAACAGAACAAACTAAGGCTAATACAGGATTAGTAAGTATTCTTTTAGAGTAGTGAAAGTTGCCATTAAAAAAAGAACAAAAAGCATTTCCTTTTACAATCAAATTTGAGATATTCTATCTACTGTACTTTATATACCATATGGGGGAAAATGAGCACAGAGATTAAGAAGAGTTTTGAAACCTGAATGTGAGTGCTTAAATCCTGATTCTAGCACTTACTATGGGACCCTATACAGACCACTAAAGCTTTCTGTGGGGAGATGGTCTCCCTTTAAAACAGTCATAATGCCAGTACATAACTCATGAATAGCTGCTGTGAATTAAAGGAGCATTCAACATTCAGAAAAGTGCCTGGCACAAACTGGGCGTGGTGTCGAATGTCTATAACAATCTCAGTGACTCAAGAGGCTGAGGCAGGAGGATCTCAAGTTTAAGGCCAGCCTCAACACCTTAGTGTGACCCTGTCTCAAAATAAAAAAAATAAAAAAGACTTGGAGGGGGGGGTGCCTGACACAAAGTAAAGATGCAATAATTATTAGCAATTAGGACTATCAGATCCAATTAACATGAATGAATTCATTAAAGAAATCATACAGTTGCACACACCTACAATCCCAGCTACTCAAGAGGCTGCCGCAGGAGAATTGCAAATTCAAGGCCAGCCTACACAAGCAACACAGTGAGGCCTGGGGACATATACATATACATACACACACACATACACACAACCTAAGTATGGTTAAACTAATTTCTCCTAACCTTTCTTGACAATAGATTCATAAAACTTATTTCCATCCATTAGAAATATTGTTCTTTGAAACAATCTTTTTTTAAAATAGTTTTTTAACTAAACATAATAAAAACATGTTCAAAAATTCTAGACTATGGATAGACTAAATAATCTTTTTTACTTGTAATACACAGGTGCCATGGAAGGTGGGAAAATTTATAAGAATTTTCTTATATACCTGACTTAAGACTTTCAGTACAGTTTCAAACAGTTCAGATGAAAGGGACTTATGACGAGTGAATAAATATTACTAATTCTCAAGACAAAATATGGTTAAAATACAAAGTTGTGTATTAAAAGAATAACTAAGCTTAGTGCTTGTATTTATTTGGCTGTTTATAAATCCCTAAGTTTCCTGCAAATAACACATCTAATTTGAAATCTATATTTATGCTTTGATGTTAGATATCAATTAGCTGTATTTATGAGAATGTCAGTTAACCATCCATGAGGACATTGCTTTACAGATTATAATCCATAATCTAAGTACGTTACAGTTGGAAATAGCTTATTTGAACCACAGGAACGACAAATAAATAATATAATTCCATTCTTGCAAACCCAACCCTACATAATGATACATTTTGACAAATATTCATAAGACAGTCAATTAGACATGAACATGAAAACAAATAATTCATCAATCAACACACACTACTTTAAGAAATAAAACACACAAAAGTTAGATTTAAAATGCTAAGGGACAAAATTGGGGGTCAATATTTGCTTTAAGAAGAATAAGTAATTTTTAAGCACTCAATAATTGAGTATGACCTCTGTACCTATGTTCTTTGTGTTCCAATAGTTGACAGTCTCTACATGTCAATCTATCGCATGTTTCACAGAAGAGTTTCAACTGTTCTTGTTTGTGTACAGGGCAGAAAACAGGGCGCTGACCAGATGCTCCAACAGACTCTGTAGCAAAATTTAAAAAAAAATAGTTTTTTAACTAAACATAATAAAAATTTTGACTAATTTTCTAAATTCTTATTGATGCTAGTATCCAAAACTTATAAAAAAGTAGAAAAATTGTATAGAATCAAAAGAAAAAGGTTAAAAACACATGTGTCTTACCTGAAACATCTTCTTTTTTCCTGATCAAGTGATCTTTAGTGAATTTTACTCTTTGATGTGCTTCAATACATGTCTTACATAGCCACTCTCCACATTCTACACAAAAGCCAACGGCACTTGCATTGTCTTCACAACTAGTACATACCTGAAAGAATATTGATCTATATTAAATTTACCAAATAGAGATCTACAAAATAAAATAGGGAAAACTTTATAACTGGGTCTCAAATACACTGGTTAATTCACTATACAAAGAATAAAATTATTCTGTTATCTATTTATCTTCAACAAAATCCTTTTCCTTATATATCAAACATTTAAGTAATAAAAAAATCTAAGGCTTAGAACACAAAGTCTATGCAAAACTTGACTTTTAAAGTAATGACTTCAGTTTTATTTAATGTTTGAGAGTAGAGAGCCATCCTTTATTTTCAATTTGAAACAGACCTATCTATAGCAGTACTATCCTAAACTACTTAACTATCCAAACACATTTTTCTTATAATTTACATTTTCATATCAAGACATTACTATAAAGAAAACTTGAGAAGCATACCTGTTCTGATTTCTCATCAGAACTGCTAGGAGCTTCTGATGTGTCCTTCACAAAATAGTTATCCACAAGGTCTATCTGTCTGCATTCTTGGCGGCATACTGGGCACCGTATTACACCAACTACAACACAAAATGGCAACATTAAATAATATTCTTCAAAAGAAATAAAAGGAATTTGTGAATGATCAAAACCATTCATTTATCACACACAAGATCAAAGTAATGAGCAACAAGAGAACTATGTAATATAACCCAGAGTTATTTCAGGTGCGGGGCATACCCTAGAGGAAAGAGAAAACAAGTGTTAATATGCCCTCAAAACAGTGTTTTGTTTTGATTATTGTAAGATGCAGTTGGCAGAATGGCCCCAAAAGAAATCCTTATCTTTGAAACCTATAAATGTTACTTTACCTGGCAAAAGGAACTTTGCAGATGAGA
Organism: Marmota marmota marmota; assembly: GCF_001458135.2. Classification (NCBI taxonomy): domain Eukaryota; kingdom Metazoa; phylum Chordata; class Mammalia; order Rodentia; family Sciuridae; genus Marmota; species Marmota marmota. The sequence goes on from NW_026000077.1 coordinate 2,857,232, forward strand.
CTAGATTAAGGCCCTTGAGATTAGAAATATTTCTGGAATGCCCAAAAGGCCCTAAATGTAATGAATTGATACTATAAGAGGGAGGTACATGCAGATTAGACTACAGATAAGCAGAAGGCAATTGGTAATGGAAACAGAGATTAAAGTGTTGTACTTTGAAGATGAAGGAAAGATGGACCACTAGAAGCTGGAACAGACAAAGAAATAGATTTTCTCCTACCAGAACCTGTGGAAGGAATCAATCCTGCCAAAACTTTGGCTTTAGGCAAACCTAAAACTGATTTCAAACTTTCAGCCTCCAGAACTATAAGTAAGACATGTGTTGTTCTAAGACATCAAGTTTATGGTTATTTTGTTTACAGCAGCTATAGAAAACTAAAATACAATCTTATAACCTCAAATTATGACTTGGTTTAGAGATACTTTAATTTATGCTACTGTGGGAAGATCATTTATACTACCAAAACTGCTGAGGTAACATAACATTTTTTAAAGTTTAAAGAACTTTAAAAAAACACCAAAGTCAATACAACAATCTACTATGTATCAATAAAATTGAAGATAAGAATGAAAATGACATAGTCCTTGCCTTTACAAAAGAGCTAAAGAGGGCTGGGATTGTGGCTCAGTGGTACAGTGCTTGCCTAGCATGTGTGAGGCACTGGGTTCAAGTCTCAACACCACATATAAATACATAAATAAAATAAAGATCTATCAACAACTAAAATTTTTTAATTAATTAATTACAGCTATTGTGTCCATCTACAACTATAAAAAATTTTTAAGAAAAATAGAATGATTATACAGGAAATACGTATAATTAACTGCGGCAAAGATATGGGAGCAACTATTTTTATTTGTGGGTGGGGGGTGGGAGGTTTTACTGGAGATTGAACCCAGGGGCATTCTACCACTGAACTATATCCCTACCCCTTTTTATTTTGAGACAGGGTCTTACTAAATAACCCAGGTGGCCTGGAACTTGGAATCCTACTGTCTCAGCCACCTGAATAGGTGGGATTACAGGCCTAAACCACCACACCCAGCTGTGACTAACTCTTAGAAGGTAGCTTTTTGCTAAAGAGATTATGCTCACCTGGAGTCTTAAAGAATAAACATGAATTTATAGTGTGCAAGAAAGTATTTGCTTGGCAGGCCTGAGTTAGTCAAATTTTGCACATTCTTAAGGCCTGTCTCAGAACTGGAGATGACCTTTGAACCAATGGGATGGGCTGCCTGAATAAGAGTTTTTATTTTTTTATTATTTTTGTTGTAGTTGGACACAATACCTTTATCTTAATGTAGTGCCAATAGTATGACTTAGGGAGAATGCCTGTTCTAGTATACCAGAGGACTACTGCATTCATATTGACTTCTGGGTGGATTGGCATCCATAGTTGCTGCTGTCAGCTATACAGAGGCTGCATCCCTTAAAGATTGATCCCCTGCTAAAAACCCTAAATCCCAAGGCTCAGGTGAGATTCCCTGCTTGGCAATATGCTGTGTACTGTCCCACATTTTTTCCTAGGATAGTTAAGTACCTCACAGTTTAACTACACTAGAAGGGAACATCTGAAAGTTTGCATCTTCTTTCTCTAGGACACCTTTTGTCTTTGCCAATTTCAATACGTATCCTTTCACTATGACAAAACTGGAGTCTAGCAGTTTTTCTGAGTCCTGAGAATCCTTCTATTAGATTATCATTTTCCAAGTTGACAGGACAACCGAACTCAACTAAGAATGGAAAAACAGATGCAAAAAGGATAGCATACATAAAGTTCACTAAAGATAAGGGGCTATAAAAGATAGCATAATATATGTATATATACACACATATAATTGCATATAAAAATATTTTAAAAGTTAATGTAGGGGGCTGGGGTTGTAGCTTGGTGGTAGAGCACTCGCCTAGCACATGTGAGGCACTGGGTTCGATTCTCAGCACCAAATAAATAAATGAATAAATGTGTTGTGTTCATATACAACTATTTTATTTAAAAGTTAATGTAAACCTTGCAACACCTAACTAAAGGAATATTTTTGTTAAAGAACACAAAATATGGAGCAACAGTCTATGCTCACAGTAAGACAGACTCAAATTGGGATTGGGTATGTTGCTCAATGGTAGAATGTCTGCTTAGCTTTCACAAGCCCTGGGTTCAATCCTCAGGATCCAAAAAAACAAAAAAAGATACTGGACACAGTGGTGCACACCTGTAATGCCAGCAACTCAGGTGGTTTAGGCAGGAAGATCACAAGTTAAGAGTCCAGCCTCAGCAAATTCAAGGCCAGCATGGTCAATTTAGCAAAACCCTGTCTCAAACTAAAGAACAGGGCTGGGGATATGGTCAGTAGTAAAGTACCCCTGGGTTCAAATCCTAATACAGGGGTAGGGGGAATGTCAATATGATCAAAGTACTCATTATTCCTGTGTAAATGGATGATTCAATGTTATCCCAGTTATTCTATTTCTTTTGAAGCTCAACAAGCTCTCTGGTTCTTCAAAATTTTCAATTTAATCTAGCAGGCTGACAACACAAATTCACCTTTTTCTCATTCGAAATCCCCATTAAAATATTAAGAAATTTAGAAGATTAACACACTAACCCTGGGAAAAAAAACTTGAAGGTGCACAAAGGGGCAAGGCTCACAAATCAACAAGTAGCAATTTTAAGAGAATTTAAATGGAAAAGGATAACTGAATAGTGAAGAAGAAACCCCTCCAAGTGTACATCAGAAACACAAGGATATACCTAAGAAAGACTCGTTTGCTGAAAAGTTTTTCAGAGAAGCTTAGAATTCAGAAACATGAGATTAAGGAAGTCCCAGTGAGACATAAGGTAATAAATGCAAGCCTAAAGACATCAGCAAACCCCACTAATTAATCTATAAGAACAAATTGCACAGCAACCAGTATGACTGATCCCTAAGACAAAACAGTTGAAATTTGCTTAGGGATCATTTTGTTATATGCTTCTTTAATTATCAACAAATCTTAAAATTATATAAATGTCTGCATTTAAAATAAGAGCTATTTTACACTTTTCAAGTGAATTCGTGAATGAGTAATTACTGTATAGAAAATGAGCGTGCTCCTAGCTTTATCATTCAGTGCTAATTGCCATGGTGAGTTCTGATCATTATACAAAACTGACATTCAAGCTTCAAAGCCAAACCTAGTGGCCAAAATATCCCTTAAGCTGATTTCATCATTTCAAAGACTAAGTTCTGAGAGACCCACTTGTGCTTTCTAAATTGGTGTCTTTTAAATGCCAATTTGCTAAAAAGTTTCATTTGGGGATGAGGGGAGAGATGCGCCTCTTTCTAAAAGGCAAAAACAGAATTGGACTCAGTGGTAGCACACTTGCCTGACATGCCCAAAGAGTTGGGTTTAATCCCCAGCGCTATAAAAAACGAGAGGCCAAAATATATTATTAGTCTACAAAGTAATTTGTCTTCAAAGTGTTAAGTGGAATTACTTTCAGTAAATCAACTGGTATACTTAAATGACTGCATAGAACTGAAGAGATGTGGAAAGGTGGAATGACACCCTCTCAAACATATAAAATGGCTAAAATTAATAAATTTAAAAAGTGGGCTGGGTTGTGGCACAGCGGTAGAGCACTCGCCTAGCACCACATTAAAAAAATAAACAAAATAAAGGTATTCTGTCCAACTACAAATTATATATATATATATATATATATATATATTTTTTTTTTTTTTTAGTGTNTGTAGTTCAGTTGTAAAGTGCCCATGGGTTCAACCCCAAGTACCAAAAAAAAAAAGAATTCCAAGAAAATCTCTGCTGGCTGGTACAAATTTTTTTCAGCCTGATTCATAAAAATTGACTTATAAAAACTACTGCAGGAACTGAGATTGTAGCTCAGCTGTAGAGCACTCACCATAGTACGTGCAAGGCCCTGGGTTCAATCCTCATCACCAACATAAAAATAAATAAATAAAAATAAAGGTATGTGTCCAACTACAACTAAAAATATACGAAAAAAAAAAAAAAAAAAACTACTCCAAACATGTGAACTTTACTTTCCGCTGCCTATGCCCCTTGTCTAATGTTTCCCAGCTCGACCTTGCTATATCCTGCACTTCTGTCCTCACTCAAGAATTCTAGTTTCCATTTGAGAATGAAGGCTTTGCTGAAGATAGCAGCCAATCATGGTCAAATTACATTTACATTAATATAAGATTTTACTATAAAATTAATATGTATTAGTTCATTTAGACCTGTTAAAGTAGGTTCAGTGACTCTCGGTGACTCTCCACACTGATAAGGAGAAAGAGGTTCAGTGAGACCAGGAAACTTTCTCAAGGACATATGGTGATATAAATGGTGGAGGGGGCCCGGCAGGACAGGCAACATCTGAAACCAAGATGTGAGGGACTACAACATGAGTCCTTTTTTTAATTTTTTTTTTTTTAGTTATACATAACATTAGGATTCGTTTTGACATAATTATAAAAGCATAGAATACAATTTGCTCTAATTCAGTCACCAGTACTTCCCCTTTCTCTCCTTTCTTCTCTACTGACTTTTCTCCTATTTATTTAAAAGGTTTTTTAAAATTAGTGTCTTGTGGATATTCACATATGTACATAGGAAAGTTAGGTCAGATTCATTCCACTGTTCTTCCCTTATTCCATCCCTCCACCTTCTACCTCAACCCTTTCCTCTGCTCCACTGATTTTTCTTCTATTTTAATGGAATTCTCCTACCCCGCTTTATTTTGGACTAGCTTCCACATATCAGAGAAAACATTTAGTCTTTGACTTTCTGGAACTGGCTTATTTCACTTAGCATGATAGTCTTCAGTGGCATCTGTTTACCAACAAATGCCATAATTTCATTCTTCTTTATGGCTGAATAATACTCCATTGCATATATAAACCACATTTTCTTCATTACAGAATGAGCTCTTAAAAACTATGCTAACCTACCTTTCTAATTAAAAAGTTGGTCTATTGCCTATTAATAACAAAATAAGATTAAACTAAGACTCCATAGTAATATAGATGATTATAATTAGAGATGAGGAAAAATCAACTGGCACAATAAATGACTGCATGATGATGGGAGTAGTATTAGTTACAGTAAGGAAGAAATTCAAAATTGTAGATGATTCTCAAGCTTCTGGTGTGGGTCATCCATGAAAAATTATACAATTACTCAATGAAAAAAATGTATTTTCACCAAAATGTAATGAGTAGGCTTTAAGTACATCCTACTTAACTAGCACAGTTGTGAATCTGAGGAGTCTGTATAAAACCCACCAGTACATAAGTAATTCAAATCTGATAAGGAGTTATGATTACTAAGGAAAAACCATGTCAAGGACAATACCTCGGACTGAGATGTAGCTAGCTACAGAGCCTAACGCGCACAAAGTTCTGGGTTTAATCCTGAACATCACCAAAAGAAATTAAAAAAGACAGTACCAATATTTATTAGTCTATCAGAAGAAAAGGAAGTTTCAGATTTAGAAGATGGCTTTCAGACACTGTCAACTGCAAATCCCATGATGTTAACATCAAAATAAAGTATACAAACATATATGTATAACTGAAACAAGAATCAAACTACTTTTCCATTTATGGTCAACTTGTCATCACTCTTATCGATTTACTTTTAGAATTGCATACTTTTTTTTTTTTTTTTTTTTTTTGATGGACA
>NW_026000077.1:2863711-2866611 GCF_001458135.2 Marmota marmota marmota
TTTTTTTTTTTTTTAGTGTATTTATCAAAATAAATACACAATTAAGTCTGGAAGCAAGAAGAAATTTTGAAGTGCCAAAACAGGAAACTCAAACCCAAGCAATGCAGCACTAATTCAAATAGGCCACACAGGATCATTCCATACAACTGCTGAGAACAAGGCAACAAAGTTTAAAAGTTGAAATAACTTCCTTTTATAAAGCTATGGAGTAGGATTTAGGTGTCCTACAGATTAAAATCCTCACCAGACTTAAGAGTTAACCACAATAAGTCATGTGACAAACAGAAAATTCAATGGCTTATTTTCAAAATACAGTTATTTAGCCTTAATTGGGATGTAAGATCCAAATGTAGGAATTTTAGCTAGCCAGGTGCAGTAGCATGCCCTTCTAAGCAGAAGTAGTTCACATTGCCAAGCTATTTCCGAGCATGTGTTTGATTCCTTGGTGTTTCTACCAATTTTGTAAAACTCCTGGTATTTCTAACAATTTTGAATTTCTAACAATTATTTATTTAGAAATTTAGAAATTGATATTTAGAAATTGTTAACTTCTAACAATTTTGAAAAATTTCCTGGTATTTCTAACAATTTTTGAAAAATTCCTGGTATTTCTAACAATTTTGGTGCCCAACACAGGGCTCCATAAGTCAACTAGGGGGTTGTGAGGACTCCCTCCTTACAGGAGACACAACCCAACTGCCTTGACACAGTGGCTTCAGAGTGGGGAAGGAAACTGTAATCCCTGAGGCCAAAAAATGAACCCAAAAAAGCATCACAGTGACAAGGTAACTCCGTGCATAGACCAAGGTAGGTAAAATCTATTCTCAAGAAAGAGTACTTCCTTGGTGGTCAGGATATACCAGAGGCTATTTGAGTGTTAGTAAGACATGAGTGCATGAAACCCCTATGAAGGGAGGAATTGAGACTATATTCAGAAACATGAAACCATACCTAGGAAAGGGGAATGAGGAACGTACAAAAAATCCCCAGTAAGAAGGATTGAGCACACAGAGTACCTGGAGTATACAAGAAACCTCCAATAAGGTGTAGGGATTGAGGACATGGGGAAAACTTAATTACAGTAACAGGAACTTCCAAAAAAAAAAAAAAAGAAAGAAAGAAAGAAAGAAAAGAAATAGGGAATAAAAATTCTAGGTTTAGGGACAGAGAAGGACAATGGAAAGATCCAAAATGTCAAAGTCTTCTTTTCCTCTGAAGAGTCCTCTAAGCATGGAAAATAAACAGTGGTGATGATGGAAGTAAATCTGCCCCCATTGAGGATGAGTGGCCACCTGAACCTTTGATTTCAGTGCCCACCATAACTGACAGACACTATTCCTATAAACTGCACAAGCCCCTTTCATGTCTGGCTCATACTGTAAAAATCTGTGACAGGCTCTATTTTAATTTCTAAAGGGTTAAATATAATAGTTCTTTTACCTACCTATAAGGATTTAAGTTACCAAATCTTTGTTTCCTGTCTGTTTTATGTATAATTGTGCACACTTGTGTATTGTATCATGTCTATATACATTCTTGAGTCTATATCATGGTACATGATATCAAAATTTGCATATAGATATTCATATAGATAAATATCATGATTTAATGAATGGATCCAAATGCCCTTCTGTTCACGGGACTTATAGAGTCTAAATCCAAAATTCTAAAAGCTAAATGCTCCAAAATTCAAAACTTTCTGATAACCAAAATAAGATCATAAGTGGAAAATTCCATTCATAACCTCATGTGACAGACAACAGTCAAAACAGAGGTACACTAAAAATATAGTATAAAATTACCTCTAGGCTTACTGTTTATTATACAACCGCGGGGGGGGGCGGGGGGGGGGGAGCTTGGGAGGCTAAAGCAGGAGAATCTCAAGTTTAAGGCTAGTATGGGTAACTTAAGCAGACCCTGTCTCAAAATTAAAAGGCATGGGAACATAGCTCGGTGGTAGTGTTCTTGCCCAGTATGCATAAAACACTAGGTTCAACCCCTAGTACTAAGAGATGGGGGGTTGAGCTGGAGATGAAGATGTAATTCAGTGGTACAGCATTTGCCTAACAAAGTTATGGGTTCAATCCCCAGCACCTCCAAAAGAAAAACAAGAAGAAAACTACAATAAAGCAATTCCTTAACACAGTATCTGAGGGCCTGGAAATTGGGTCATATAAAATAGTCAAGTTGTTGGAAAGTGAATATAGTCTGTGGAAGCCTTACTCAGTAGCCAATAACAAATTTCAAAGATTAAGACAACAACTAGGTACCACGCTGAAGCTACAGCTTTGAGAACAGTACTTTAAGAATAACTGTTCTAAAGCACAGGCGAAGAATTCCACGAATCGCCAGGTGCAATGGTGCATACATGTAATCCCAACAATTTGGAAGGCGGAGACAGGATAATCACAAGCTCAAGGGCAACCTCAGCAATTTAGCAAGACCCTGTCCCAAAAGAAAAAAGGGAGGCTGGGATATAGCTCGGTTGGTAGAGTGCTTGCCTCACATGCACAAGGCCCTGGGTTCAATTCCCAGCACCACAAAAAAAAAAAATTAAAATTAAAATTAAAAATAACTTTGAATAAAAAATAAAAAGGACTGGGGATGTAGTTCAGTTGTAAAGTGCCCATGGGTTCAACCCCAAGTACAAAAAAAAAAAAGAATTCCAAGAAATCTCTGCTGGCTGGTACAAATTTTTTTCAGCCTGATTCATAAAAATTGACTTATAAAAACTACTGCAGGAACTGAGATTGTAGCTCAGCTGTAGAGCACTCACCTAGTACGTGCAAGGCCCTGGGTTCAATCCTCATCACCACATAAAAATAAATAAATAAAATAAAGGTATGTGTCCAACTACAACTAAAAAATATCAAAAAAAAAAAAAAAAAAAAAAAAAAAAA
>NW_026000077.1:2866636-2903834 GCF_001458135.2 Marmota marmota marmota
TTTTTTTTTTTTTTTTTTTTTTTTTGCGCTTTTTGTTTTTTGGTACCTGGAATTGAACCCGGGGCACTTAACCGCTGAACCACATCCTCAGCCCTTTTTGTATTTTATTTAGAAGCAGGGTCTAGCTGAGTTCCTTAGGGAATCATTAGGTTGCTGAGGCTGGTTTTGAACCTGATATCCTCCTGTCTCTGCCTCCCAAGTGACCAGGATTACAGTCATGCGCCACCGCACCAGTGCACACTATGTTTAAATGTTAGCAGACTCTTGGCCTTGAACCTAACAATGTTTTTATTTAGTCAACCCTAGCCTATCTTGCTGATACCCTCCAGCAGCCACTTTAATCAACCTTCAATCAATAACTCTCTCCTTTCTCTTAGAAAATAATTATGAATGAAAAAGATACATTTTCAGGTGGAAAAAGAAGTTGAGGGGATTTATCACTTATGGCCCCTACTTAAGTAGGAGGCTAGTACAAGTAATGAGAAACTCCTTGTGGGTTGAGTTTTTGAAAGTCTGAATTAAATAACCCAGGGAATGGAAAGCTGGAGAGAATAAGATTGTCAAGAGGTGCCAACAGCCCTGAATTTGAGAGGTATAATCATCCTTAACAAATTCTTCTCTCCACCATATACTATGTCCATTTTTCTCTATTTCCACCCTATGTGTACCCAACAATAGGCAACAATAGGCAGCTAAGAAGAAATATGTATTAACTAAGGGGCATGAAGGCAAAAAAAGAAAATAACTAGATTCTGAAACAACAGGTCCATTGATCTTTTAGACATTTTATAGCAAAGGAGGTTAACAGCAGACAGCTGTTAGCATGAGGAGCTGTAGATGTGAAATGTTCGTTGCCCTGTGATAAGAGCTGATAATAAAGAGAAGCAAAAAGAATGACTGCAAATTAAAACCTAGCATGTGTAATTCAGCAAGATTCTGTCTCAAAATAAAAAGGGTTGAGGATATAACACAGTAGTTAAGCTCTTGCTAAAATGAGTGAGGCCCTGGGGTTCAATCCCCAGTATGTCAAAAGGTGTGTGTGTGTGGGGGGGGGGATGACTTTTATATTTTTAAGGGAAAAGAGAAAAATCTATAAACATTGTATGCAGTCCACAAAGCCTAAAATATTTACTATCTGGTCCTACAAAGAGTTTACTGAACATTGCATAAAATTGATTTTTCACTAAACCAAACAGAAATGATTCTTCATAATGATATATGTTCACATAAGGCAAGGCTTTGGTCTGCATGTGCACATGTGTGCTTTAAACTTGCATACAACTAGGTTCTCTTTTCTCTTGTGCCAGAAGGAGGCAGAGAATTATAATGGCCCAGTGGAGTCTCAGCTCATAACCATGAAGACCCAAATTCCATGGCTGCCTAGATCCAGTAAACTGCTTATTTACTGTTTTCTTTAGGAGGTCATTTGAATTCTGCACTAACAGACTTATCAGTTATGAATGGATTATGAAAGGTCATCTTCTCTAACTCCAGCTGTACTAGCTGAGCAGGGAACAGTGGAGGCACTGCAACTCTTTGGAAAAGACATTAAATTTCAAAAAGTATCAGTACAGAGCAGATGAAACAAAATGTATCATGTCTACCCTGGTCTAATGGTTCACCAATGACCACTAACCACATAATCATGGCCAAACTTGACCCTGTAAAAGAAGCCATACTCACGAATAGGCAAAGAACAAGTATATCCCATTTAAGGAGGTTCCATAACTTGAGGGCAACCAAGCTGAACAATCAGAAAATGGGACCTGTTGTCTTATATTCTCTCCTACTAAGGCAAAACTAATTGAGGAGGCAGCAGAGGAAGAAGGCAGCAGAGGCTACAGCAATGAAGCAGAGGTGAATATTGAGTTTAAAAAAAACACGAGAGAGAATGGGATCCTAATTAGAATAAGTTATACTCCATGTAATTATAATATGTCAAAATACACCTCTACTGTCATGTATATATAAAAAGAACAAATTTTTTAAAAATGGACTCAGAACTCTTATAAAAATGCAATTACAAATAAACATAATTTCTATAGTATAAAAATTAAAAGACCTGGAAAAAGGAATGACAACTCTTTAGAAGAAAATTAGTAGCCAGGAAAATCAAACTTTAAGACGTAACCACTGAAGACTCTAAAGCACAGGGAACAAAAATTGAAAATGATATTATATCAAACAAAGAAGCTTCTGCACTAAGAACAGAGCAGGGAGGAAGAACATGAGAAGAAGATTACCATTAAACAGGGATGAGAGGTGGGAGGGAAAGGGAGAGAGAAGGGAAATTGCATGGAAATGGAAGGAGACCCTCACTGTTATACAAAATTACATGTAAGAGGAAGTGAGGGGAAAGGGGAAAAAAAAACAAGAGAGAGAAATGAATTACAGTAGATGGGGTCGAGAGAGAAGATGGGAGGGGAGGGGAGAGGAGGGGAAGGGGGATAGTAGAGGATAGGAAGGGCAACAGAATATAACAGGCACAAGTATGGCAGTATGTAAAAATGTGGATGTGTAACCGATATGATTCTGCAATCTGTATATGGGGTAAAAATGGGAGAGTTCATAATCCACTTGAATCAAATATATGAAATATGATATGTCAAGAGCTTTGTAATGTTTTGAACAACTAATATTAAAAAAAATAAATTAAAAAAAAGAAGCTTCTGCACAGCAAAGTAAACAAAAGGGTGAACAGTCCTCATAGTGAATAAAGTATTTGCAAACCAACAATCTGACAAGGAAGTAATATTCAGAATAAATGAGGAACTCAACAGTTAAGAATAACAACAACAACAACAATCATCCAATTTTAAAAGGGGCAAATAAGGGCTGAGGATGCAGCTTTGTGGTACAATGCTCTTCCAGCATGAACAAAGCCCCAAATTATCTAAAGGAAATTAGCATATGAAATAAGGTTCAATATATCAATCAACCAGGAAATACAAATCAAAGCCACAATGAGTTACCTCACTCCAGTTGAGAATGGCAATTATCAAAAATACAAAAAATAACAATGCTTGTAAGGTAAAACAGAAAGGGGAACACTTTCATACACATGAGTGGGAATGTAGATTAGTATAGTCATTATAGAAAACAGAATGGAGGTTCCTCAAAAGCCACAAATAACTACCTTACCGTCTACTTATCCAATTCTGGAAATATCCTACTAAGGAAATGAAATCATTAGTAAAAGAGATACCCGTACTCCCATATTTATTGTGGCACTATTCACAATACCCAACATACAGGATCAAAATGTCCCTCAAGGACTTGGGTTGTGGCTCAGTGGTAGAGTGCTTGCCTGGCATGTGTGAGGCCCTGGGTTCGATCCTCAGCACCACATACAAATAAACAAGTAAAGTAAAAAAATCCACTGGTAGCCCCCCCCCCCCAAAGAAAGTCCCTCAATAGATTAATGGGTAAAATTGTAGTGACATGGATGAAACTGGGGGATCTATGTCAAGTGAAATAAGAAATAAGGCAGGCACTCATTTGTGAAAGCTGCAAAAATCATTCTCTTCTTAGAAAAGAATGGAATAGTGATCACTACAAACTAGAAAGGGAAGAGGGTAGAACCAATAATGGAGACTGAAATACACTTAGTAGGAGAAATGAGTTCTGGTGTTCTACAGCACATTAGAATGAGTATAGTCTACAACAATATATAATATCAAAATACCAAGAAGAAACTGAAAGTTCCCAGTAAACAGAAATGATAAATCTTTTGAGGAAATGGAAACACTAATTACCCTGTTTTGATCATTACACACTGTACAAAATATACCAAATTATAGTACTGTACCCCACAAATATGAACAAGGGTAATGCATCAACTAAAAACATATGTAAGTCAGTGGTAAAGTGCTTGCCTGGCATGGGCCCTGGGTTCAATCCGCAGACACACCACACAGACAAACACATAAAACTGGCCAAAAAGGATCTGACCCCAAAGCTGAATCAATAAATGAAAATTTTTAACTTAGAAAAAGAATCTGCTTTACTATGTCCACAAAACTATAATGATGCACCTTCGTCATAGTATTATGGTTTGAATATGAGGTATTCCCCCAAAGCTCCTATGTTAATGAAGGAACATTTAGGTAAAGTAATTAAATTACTAGAGCTGTGATCTAATCAGTGGATTGACCCATTTGCTGGGTTAATAATTTGAATGGACTAACTGGGTAGTAACTGCAGGCAGGTGGGGCTGTCCTGGAGAAAGTAGGTCACTGGGGCATGTCTTTGGAGTCTATATTTTGTACCTGTTGTCTCATATTCTCTCTGCTTTCTGGCTACCATGAGGTAAGCAGCATTCCTTCTCCATGCCCTTCTGTTAGTCAGCAAAGAAAATCTGACTAACAAGGGAAAAATTCTAAAAATTGAAGATTTTACTACATGGCTACTATGGCACACACTTGTAGTTTTAGTACTCAGGAAGCTACAAGCTAAAGGAAGAATCATTAGAGACCACCAGTTCAAGATTAGTCTAGGTAACAAAGTGAGACCCTTTCTCCAAAACAAGATTTTTCTGACTGCATACATATGGACATAATTCAATAACTCTTTTTTTTTTCTTTCTTTCTTTCTTTCTTTCTTTTTTGGGTACCAGGGATTGAACTCAGGGGACCTCAACCACTGAGCCACATCTTCAGCTCTATCTTGTATTTTATTTAAAGACAGGGTCTCACTAAGTTGCTTAGTGCCTTCCCGTTGCTGAGACTGACTTTGAACTTTCAATCCTCCTATCTCAGTCTCCCCAGCCACTGGGATTACAGGCATGCGCCACTGTGCCCAGCAATATCAATAACTTAAAAAAAAAAAATGATGAGCTAAGAAACTGAACAGATACTTCAAAGAAAAACAATTGATCAACAAACATAAAAAAATGTTCATCATCTCTAGCAATTAGAGAAATGGAAATCAAAACTAAGATTTTATCTCACTCCAGTCAGAATGGCAATCATCAAGAATACAAACAGGGGCTGGGGATGTGGCTCAAGCGGTAGCGCACTCGCCTGGCATGCATGCGGCCCGGGTTCGATCCTCAGCACCACATACAAACAAAGATGTTGTGTCCGCCGAAAACTAGAAAATAAATATTGAAAAAATTCTCTCTCTCTCTCTCTCTAACTCTCTCTTTAAAAAAAAAAAAGAATACAAACAGGGGCTGGGGTTGTGACTCAGTGGTAGAGTGCTCGCCTAGCATGCATGAGGCACTGGGTTCAATCCTTAGCACCACACAGAAATAAAATAAAGATACTGTATCTACCTAAAACTAAAAAATAAATATTAAAAAAATACAAGCAAAAGTAAGTGTTGGTGAAGATGTGGAGAAAAAGTTACACTCATACATTGCTGGTGGGACTGCAAATTGGTGAAACCACTATGGAAAGCAGCATGGAGATTCCTCAGAAAACTCTGAATGGAACCACCATTTGACCCAGCTATCCCACTTCTCTGTTTATACCCAAAGGACTTAAAAAAATCAACATATAACAGTGACACAGCCACATCAATGTTTACATTGATGCAGCTCAATTCACAAAAGCTAAACTATGGAACCAACCTAGCTAGATGGCTTTCAATAAATGAGTGGAAAAATATACACAATAGAATATTATTCAGCTTTAAAGAAGAAAGAAATTATGGATTTGCAGGCAAATGGACAGAACTAGAGAATATCATGCTAAGAGAAATAAGCCAATAACACAAAACCAAAGGCCAAATGTTTTCTCTGATAAGCGGACTGCTGATCCATAGTGGGGCTGGGGATAGGGAAGAATGAAGGAACTTTGGTTTTAGAGGGGGGAGTGAGGAGAGGGTTGGGGCTGTGGGGATGAGAAGGATAATAGAATAAGACAGACATTATTACCCTATCTATACCCTATCTATATACACGTATGATTACACTACTGTTCTGTTTCTGCACCATGTACAGCCAGAGGAAAGAGAAGTTGTGCTCCATTTGTGTACAATATGTCAAAATGCATTTTACTGTCATGCATAACTAATTAGAACAAATTAAAAAAAAATAAGATGACCTGCTGGGTTGAGATATATCTCATAAGTCCACTGCCTGCCCACCACTACCACAACAACAACAAAAAATAAGTACCTTCACTGAAAACTGTCAACTCAATGAAGTAAAATAATTGACAATTAGGAAAAAAATATTATGGTTCAAACATGAAATATTTTCTTTTAAATTTTAAGGACTACCAAAACAGAAAACATTTTCTAACATGGTATACATTATCTTATTTCACAATAAAATAGTTCAAAACAGCCAGACACCATGGTGCATGCCTGTAATCCCAGCTTCTTAGGAGGCTGAGACACAAGGATGGCAAATTCGAGGCCAGCCTGGGTAATTTAGTGAGGTTGTCTCAAAACAAAAAAATACAGGACTAGGGATATAGCTCAGTAGTAGAGCAACCCTAAGCTCAATCCCCAATATGTGAGGTAGAGAGGGGGAAGTAGTTCAAAACAAATTATATAAGAAAATATTTGGCCTCTGTCGTTCTAATAAAAATTATTTAGAGTCTGGGCATAGTGGCACACACATAATCTCAGCTACTCAGAAGGCTGAGGCTGGAGGATTGTGAGTTAACACAGCAAGACCCTATGTCATAAAAGTTCTGGGGATATAATGTAGCTTAGTAGCAGAGTATTTGCCTAGCAAGCTATACACAAAAATAACAAAAATTTTTATAATGATAAAAATATCAATTATGAGGAAGATATGATTAAAACCATATGTGCACCTAATAATTCACCTTCAAACCTATGTAAGGAAAAATCTGGTGAAATAAAAGGGAAACAGAAAAACAAAATAGCATGGAGATAAACAAAATAAAACAGAAAAGCAGAGACTCATCACCTGCAGGAAAATTAAATGGTCTAATAAATGTATACATATAATCTTGTTTTATTGCACTCACGGTGAATTAAAGGTTTGTGGCAACCCTGTATCAAGAAAGTCTATCAATGCCATCTTTCCAACACACGTACTTAACATCATGTCTGTCACATTTTCCTAAATTTTCACAGTATGTCAACTTTTTCATTAGTATTACATCTTTTATGATGACCTGTGACCAGTGATTTTTAAATATCACTATTATAATTGCTTTTGGGGCACCACAAACCACACTCATAAGATGGTGACTTTAATCAATTTTGTGTGATATGATCATTGCAGCCCCAGTCTCACTTTCTCCTTGGGCGTCCTTATTCCTTGAGACACAATAATACTGAAATTAGAGCAAATAAAAATCCTACAATGGCCTTGAAGTGTTCAAATGAAATGAAGAGTTACCCTTTAAGTCCCACTTAAAAGATCAAGCCTATGAAGGCATTTTGAAAGCTGAGATAGATCAAAAGCTGGGGCTCCTTGTGCCAAACAGTTAGTCAAGTTGTGGAGACATATGAAAAGTTCATGAAGGAAATGAAAGTGCTACTCCAGTGAACACCCAAATGATAGGAAAGCAAAACAGCCTTGTTTTATCACTGATACAGAGAAAGGTTTAGCAATCTGCATAGAAGATCAAACGAGACACAACATTCTCTTAAGTCAGGCCTAATCCAGAGAAAAGCCCTAAATCTCTTCAATTTTATGAGGGCTGAGAGAGGTGATGAAACTGCAAAAGAAAAGTTGAAAATAGCACAGGTTGGTTAATGAGACTTACGAAAAGAAACTGTCTCTGTAACATAAAAGTACAAGGTGAAACAGCACCAAGTGCTGATTTAGAATTTACAGTAAGTTATCCAGAAGATCTGGCTATGATAATTGATGAAAGTGGATATGCTAAACAAAAGATTTGCAATTTAGGCACAATTCTACAGAAAGAAGACACTATCTAGGACTTTCATAGCTAGAGGAAAAGTCAATAGAACAGGCTGACTCTCTTATTATGGGCTATTGGCACTGGTAAGTTTAAAGTGAAGCCAATCTTCACTTACCACTGCAAAAATCCTAGGGCATTTAAAACTCATATTAAATCTACACTACCTGTACTCTAAACGAACAACAAAATCTGGATAACAATACATCTCTTTACAGCATGATTTACTAAATAATAAATCCACTGTTGAAACTATTGAGTGGGGCTGGGGATGTGGCTCAAGCGGTAGCGCGCTCGCCTGGCATGCATGCGGCCCGGGTTCGATCCTCAGCACCACATACAAAGATGTTGTGTCCACCGAAAACTAAAAAATAAATATTAAAATTCTCTCTCTCTCTCTCTCTCTCTCTCTCTCTCTCTCTCTCTCTCTCTCTCACTCTCTTAAAAAGAAAAAGAAAAGAAAGAAACTATTGAGTAAAAAAGATTCTTCTCACAGTATTACTGCTCAATGACAAAGTGCCTGATTACTCAAGACCTCCAATGGAGATATGAGATTAAGGTTAGTTTCATGCCTACTAACACAACATCCATTCTGCAGTTCATGGATAAAGAAGTAACTTTTAGGGCCGGGGATGTGGCTCAAGCGGCAGCGCGCTCGCCTGGCATGCGTGCGGCCCGGGTTCGATCCTCAGCACCACATACGAACAAAGATGTTGTGTCTGCCAAGAACTAAAAAATAAATATTAAAATTAAAAAAAAGAAAAAAGAAGTAACTTTTACTTTAAAGTTTTGCTATTTTTTTAAAGAGGATATTTTGTAAGGTTATAGCTTCCATAGGTAATAATTCCTTTGAACTAACAGGGCAACGTATATCAAAACCTTTCTGGGGGGGCTGGGGTTGTGGCTCAGTGGTTGAGCACTTGCCCAGCATGTGCAAGACCCTGGGTTCGATCCTCAGCACCACATAAAAATAAATAAATAAAATAAAGGTATTGTGTCCATCTACAACTAAAAAATAAAAAAGAAACATTAAAAAAAAAAAACCCTCTGGAAAGACCTCATCATTCTGATGCCACTAAGAATATCTGTGATTCATGTGGGGAGGTCAAAATAAAATTATCAAGAGTTTGGAAGGCGATAATGCATGCCTGTGATCCCAGCAGCTTGGGAGGCTGAGACAGGAGGATCTTGAGTTCAAAGCCAACATCAGCAAGGTGCTAAGCAAATCAGTGAGACCCTGCCTCTAAATAAAATACAAAATAGGGCTGGGGATGTGGCTCAGTGGTCAAGTGCTGGAGTTCAATGCCTAGTACCAAAAAAAAAAAAAGAGTTTGGAAAAAGTTGTTTCTGACACTCATGGATGTCTTTGGTTCAGGACTTCAGCAGAAGATGTAACATTAGATGTGGTAGACATACCAAGAAAAGTAGAATTAGAAGTGGAATCTGAAAATGTACCTCAAATGCTGCAAATTCTTGATAAAACCTGAATGGATGAGGAATTGCTTCTCATGGGTGAACAAAGAAAGTGGTTTCTTGAGCTGGACGCAGTGGCACACAAAGTAATCCCAGCATCTCGGGAGGCTGAGGTAAGAAGATCACAAGTTCAAAGCCAGCCTCAAATTAGTGAGACCCTGTCTCAAAATAAAAAATAAAAAGGGCTGGGAATGTAGCTCAGCAGTTAAGCACCCCTGGGTTCAAGCCCCAGTACCAAAAGAAAAAGAAAAAAGGAAAATTTTTCTTGAGATAGAACACAGCCCTCATGAAGATGCTATGAATATTACTGGAAGGACAACAAAGGATTTTGAATATTATTCAACTTAATAAAGTAGCAACAGGGATTGAGAGAACTAACTACTTTTTTGTTTTTTTAAGGTGGTATCTTGTCAAGTGTGGTGGCACATGCCTATATGAGGCAGGAGGATCACAAATTCAAGGCCACAATAGGCAACACAGCATACTCAAAAAAAGGGGACTAGAGATATAGCTCAGTGGTAAAGAAACCCTGGATCCAGTCCCCAGAACCACAAAAAGATGGCGTATCACTATGTTGCCCGTGCTGTTCTCAAATTCATGGGGTCAAATAGTCCTCCTGACTCCAATTTATTTATTATTTTTACAGTGCAGGGGACTGAACCCATGGCCTCCCACATGCTAGGTAAGCCTCTATAACTGAGCTACACTTCTAGCCCCTGACTCTGATTTTAAAAGAAGTTGCATTGTGGGTAAAATGCTATCAAAAAATACCACATTATCAAGAAATTTTTCATGAAAAAGTCAAATGAAGTGACAAACTTCATTGTATAAGAAAATACTATAGCCACTCAATTCATCAATTCAGCAATCGCCACCAGAAGACTCGGCAAGCATCAACATTGAGGAAAAAGACTCTACCAGGAAAGAGATTACAATTTGTTGAAGTTTCAAATAGTCATTTGTACTTTTACTAACAATAAATGGTGTGTAGGGGGAGGGGTGTCCATGAGTATTTTGTTTTTGTCTTTTGGGGTGGTGCTGAGGATTGAACCCAAGGCTTCATGCATGCGAAGTAAGTGTTCTACCACTCAATTACATTCTCAACCTAATAAAGTATCATTTAATAAAGCATACACTGTGGGGTTTTTTGTTGATTTTCATTTTTTAGGTATAATACTATCACAAACTTAAGACTACAGTATAATGTAAACTTATTTGCACTGGGAAAAAAAAAAAAACCAAAAAACTGTCTGACCCAGTTTATTGCAACATTTGCTTCACCACAGTGGTCCAGAATAAAACTAACACTCTCTGAGGTATGCCTGCAATGAAGTATTAAATAAGACGAAAAAGGATCAGAAAAATATTTTAAGAACTAATGGCCAGTTTTCCCAAACAATAAAAACTATAACCCAAGAATGTAAGATTCTCAATAATCCCTGAAGATAACATCTCTACATAAAAGCATGCAAAAGCACATCATAATCAAATTGCTAAAAAACCAGTAACAAAATATCTTAAAAGCAGAAGGAAAAAATAGATATGTGACATACTTAAACATAAAGAACAGTAACAGCAGAACTTTCATAAGAAACTGTAAGAGCCAGAAGTTAATGCAATGACATCTTTTTAAAAGTAAAAGCATCTGGGTACTTTGATACATGTCCATAATCCCAACTACTCAGGAGGTTTAGGCAGAAGGATCATAAGTTTAAGGCCAGTCTGTGCAAGTTAGTGAGACTCTAACTCAAAAAACAAAAAGGGTTAATAATGCACCTCAGTGGTGAAATACCCCTAGATTCAATCTCCTATACCCTGCCCTCGGACCCAAAAAAGAAACAGTGAAAGCAGACAGACCCAGGAAAAAATATCAACCAAAAGTAAAAATGAGTGAAAATTAAATAAAAAGAGATTGCAAGTATACAACTAATACATTAAACATAAAGAAACAATACATTTAACTATGACAAAGAAAAAATATGAAAATAGTTACCTAGAAATAAACAGAAATCTAGAAATAAAAATAGCTAAATAGTAACAGGAAAATCATTCAAATGAAGGGAAGCTATGACAAAAATAAAATGACTTCTCAGTATACTTTTCAAATGAGGTAAAAAAGAAAATGCAACAGGTATGGATAACTTAAAGAGTTATTTATATATTCCTAGAATAGAAAACATACATTCTTTGGTATGTCTGTGAACATTTAGCAAAATGTATCCTTGTCTTTAGCTACCAAAAACAAGCAAGAAAAACTTCTCCCAGGGGCTGGGGTTGTGGCTCAGTGGTAGAGTGCTCACCTAGCATGCATGAGGCCCTGGGTTTGATCCTCAGTATAACATAAAAATAAAATTAAAAATATTGTGTCCACCTAAAAATAAAAAAATAAATACTTAAAAAAAGAAAAACTTCTCCCAATTCAAAGGGTACCAAATTTTATAGTGCACGTATTGGTTATATATATAAACAATTTAAATTTTACAAAATAAAAAGTTTATTACATATTGTTATGGCTTAAATGTGAGGTGTCCCCCAAAAGCTTATGTGTGACAATACAAGAAGGTTTAGAGACCAAATGATGGGGTTAAGAGAACCTTAACCCATTCAGCCCAGTGGCACACACCTGTAATCCCAACGGTTCAGGAGGCTGAGACAGGAAAATCCAGAATGGAGAATTCAAAGCCAGCCTCAGCAATAGTGAGGCACTAAGCAACTGAGTGAGACCTTGTCTATAAATAAAATTCAAAATAGGGCGGGGGGTGTCCAATCCCTGGTACCCACTAAAAAAAAAAAACAGAGAACTTTAACCAAATCAGTGGATTAATGCCCTAATAGGGATTAACTGAGTGGTAACTGTAGGCAAGTAGTACATGGCTGGAGGTAGGTTCCTAGGGGCATGCCTTTGGGGTTTATATTTTGTTCTTTTTGAACAGAGATATCTCTCTCTCTCTCTCTCTGTCATTCCTGATCATCATGTCCTAAGCTACTTTCCTCCACCATACACTTCCACCATTATGTCCTGCCTCACCTCAGCCATATATGAACTGAGACTTCTGAAACTGTGAGCCAACATAAAATTTTCCTCCTCTAATTGTTCTTGTCAGATCTTTTGGTCCCAGCAGTGAAAAAGTGGACTAAAACATAACAAAAGAAAAATCAATTTTAATTTGGAAATCCAAATTAAAATAACAACCTATCTTGAAAAAAATGGAGCAAAAACAGCTGGGCATGGTGGCACTTGCCTACAGTTCCAATAGGAGGATCACAAAGTTCGAGGCCAGTCTGGGCACCTTAGCAAAATCCTGTCTCGAATAAAATTAAACCAGGTGCAGGGGCACACACCTGTAATCCCAGCGGCTGAGACAGGAGGATAGCAAGTTCAAAGCCAGCCTCAGCAAAAGCAAGGTACTAAGCAACTCAGTGAGATAATTTTACCAAACTGAAGTTTCTTTAGTTACTCCAAGTAGTAAAACGTCAATACAAACTAAAAGTTACAAATGAAAGTTATAATTATATCTAAACCAACCACTAAGAAACTATTCAAAACACTAGATTAAAACTATACAAAAACTAAAGATGGACTCTTAAAAAAAAGTTTAGATAATTCACATAAAGAAAAGAGAAATAGAAATAAAGGCATCCTTAAGCTATAACACAACCATAACTTTAAATATACCTACATACCTTAAATATCTCTAAATACACAAATTAAAAGACTGACACAGTGGAAAAAATAAAAACATGCCCCCAAATCTTCTATCTACAAGAAACTCATTTCAAACATGAAATCAGTTCACTGAAAGTAAAAGGATGGAAAAAGACATATCATGACCATTAATCCCACTCCCCCACCACCTCCCTTTTGAAACAGTCTTACTATGCTGCTCAGACCAGGTTTCAACTCCTGGGCTCAAGCAATCTTCCTGCCTCAACCTACTGAGTAGTTGGGACTACAGTCGTGTACCACAAAACCCAGGGCTTGTTATTTTTTAAAAAGGACAAATTTTGGAAAGGTAGTAGCAGCAGTTCTGTATACCCTTCCCTAAGGAGATGATAAAAACTGATTAAAAATATTTTTTTAAAAAACTATAACAAATGGGCTGGGGATGTGGCTTAAGTGGTAACGCGCTCGCCTGGCATGTGCAGGGTGCTGGGTTCGATCCTCAGCACCACATAAAATAAAAATTAAAAAAATAACAACTATTTAAAATATGTAGAAATTGACCTAAGGACACACAGCAAATTGTGAACTATTTAGTCAGGGAAAAACTACTAAATCTTGGTAAACACAAGTAAGGTCTATGGCACTTGAGCTAAGACCCACGCTCTCTCCCTCCCCATCAACTCAACACAGTGACAGCAACTCCAGTCAAAAAGATTTCCCCCTCCAGCTCCAAGTCAAGGGCTAAGACACCTTCTCCAAGGAGATATGGGCTACAGGCATTTCTTATCCCACCTAGCTCTGGAATGCAAATGCTAAATTCAAAGCAGTGTGTACCCAGAAATCACAAGCTCCCTTCTTCTAACCAATACCAACTCCTAGAGCAAAGATAGCCAAAAAATGTTGGATCCATGCCAGGAGAGGCAAGTCAATGAGACCAAATACTACTGAACCCAACAAACTGCTCATGTCACCCCCAAAAAGTAGATCACTGTTTCCAGCAACAACTTTGAAGCAGAGGCTCAAAGACTTAATTTTCCAGGAGAAAATGAGGACTATAAGAATAAAGAGCTGGAACAGAATGATGGATAAATTCAAGCCTAAGGGCACTCTTAAAAACAGGAAATTTGGATGGCAAATCATTAAAAGAAAGATGATAGCTCCATAAGAATAGCAAGCTAAACAATGGGGCAAACTACTTTACAAGAGAGAACCAAAAAGATCTCTAAAGAGTTCTGCTAGGGTCAGAAGAAACCTAAAACTAACCTCAAAACCTATGGGGGGTGGAGGAAGGATCAATCACAACAGTCTGTGGAAAAACTTCTGTCCCAATGAACTGTTAAAAACAGAGTAATCAAAACAATTAATAGAGCCTAACAGCTAGGTATGATACCAACAGGGAGAGAGTTTAATAGAGATAAGAGAAACAGTCAAGGAGAACCCTGACAAAAACCATTATATCTCAGGTAATTATATCATTTTTCATTATAGCTCGTGCTCAAGACAATGCCCTCTGTGGAGACATGAGACTTCCACACTGTAGTGGACAACAGCTTCACAGGTATATGGGGGGGAGAGGGAAGCAATAAATATGAAATAATCAATAATGGGAACCATTTCTATGGGAAATAATGAAAATGTTCTAAAACTGACTGTGACAATAGTGCACAATTCGGTGAACATACAACTACCAAAACATATACTTCAAATGTCTGAAATATGGTTTGTGAATTATGTCAATTCAATTATGTCAGAGGGGGAATGGGGTGAGTTGGTTGTAGTTCTGGAACTCAAACTCAGGGATTTGCGGATGCTATGCAGGCACTATACCACAGAGCTACCACATACCTACCTTCCAACTGTTTTTTTGTAGGTGGTTTTTTGGTAGGTTTTTGTTTGATACTGGGAATTAGAACTCAAGGGCACTTTACAACTGATCTATATCCCCAGGGTGCCTATCTACCTAGACAGGGTCTCACTATGCCACCAAGGCTGGCCTCAAACTTGCAACACACCCAAAGGTTTTTGATTCCCAAAGGTTTTTTCACTGCCTGCTTGCTTGTTTTGTTTTTGCAGTGCTAGAGATCAAACCCAGAGTCCTATGCGTAGTAGGTTAAGTGTTCAATCATTGAGCTATATATATACCCACAGTTCTAAGCATTTTTTTCTTTTTAAAAGTGGCTGGGGGGGTGGGGGCTGGGGTTGTGGCTCAGTGGTGGAGCGCTCACCTAGCACATGCATGGCCCTGGGTTCGATCCTCAGCACCACATAAATATAAATAAAGAAAATAAAGATATTGTGTCCAACTACAATCAAAAAACAAATATTTTAAAAAAAAGTGGCTATATTAGGGCTGGGGTAGAGTGGTAGAGTGCTTGTCTAGCATGTGTGAGGCACTGGGTTCGATCCCCAGCACCACATATAAATAAGCGAATAAAACAAACGTCCATCAACAACTAAAAAAAATATTTTAAGAAAAAAGAAGTGGCTATATTAATATCAGATTAAATAGGCTTCAAAGTAGTATTTCCATTTACATAAAAAAATGACTTTAGGAGCTGGAGGTATAGTTCAGTGGGAGAGTGCTCGCCTAATATGCACAAGGCCCTGGATTTTATCTCTAGTACACATACCCTCCCCAAAAAAAAGACTTTATTTGCTCTGACATTGGGTCAATTCTCATTATTCAGAGTAGTTAGGTAGTATAAAGTTGATGCAAACAATAAATTAGTAAATTCTAAATAATGCTCCTGGGGAAATATAGGATTAGGTTTCTACAAGCCTCTGGTCACAATATTTTCATTCATCAATATTGCTAGTTCATTAACGTGGAATTCACAGCCTAAGTACTGGAACTTAAAGCCTGAATGAAACTTCTCTAAGTTATCTTCCCCATAAAAGCATACATTTGGTGCTTTTAAGGACACAAGAGGGCATTTAGGGCATTTAGGCGTTTCAGTTGGGGGTCATTTTAAATAGTGAAATCACCAACAAAAGGCACTAAAGAGGATACTTGTTTACAATGAAAGAGTTGAAAACAGGCAGAGCAGTGCCTTCTTCAACCTCAGCTGGAAATACAGTAACTGCCAGGCAAGTCAAATTTTTTGCCACTCTACCCAAGTTTATGAATGACTCTAAAAGTAAAGCAATTATTTATACTACGGTTACAAATGAATTTTATTCAGTGAATTCTACAATGAAGAATTCACAAACAGTCAAAACTGATTCTTAAATATATGATAAAAAATATCTCAAATACATGATTTTAAAATCACTTTTTAGAGCATTTCTTACTGTGTTATAATATATATAAAACAATATTTGCCTTTTTAAGATGGGATCTTGCTAAGTCATTTATGTTAGCCTCGAACTCCTGGACTCAAAGCAATCCTCCTGCCTCAGCCTCTAACTGAGCCTCTGCCACCAAATCCAGGTGGTAATGATTAGATGCTTGCAAAACATTGTGGCTCTTTTAAAATGGCTATGTGGACTTAAAAGAGCCACAATGTTTTGCAAGCATCTAATCATTACCACCTTTTCCAAAACTTTTCATCATCCCAAACAGAAATGCAACAATTCAACATTCCTTCCAACCTCCTGGCACTGTAATCTAAAATCAACTTTCCATCTCTATGAATGTGCCTATTGTGAATGTTTCATTATCAGTGTAGACACTAAAATATTTGCCCACTTGTGTCTGGCTTAATTTACTTATATTTCCAAGGTTCATTCACGTTGCAGCATGTTTCAGAATTTCATTTCATTTTATGGGCAAATAATATTCCATTTTAGGTACATAACATTATTTTATCACTTCATCTGCTGATGGACACTTAGGCTATATACACCTTTTGGTTAGTAAATAATGCTGCAATTAACACTGATTGGTATCACTGAATCAATGTTTTCAACTTTTGGATATGAAAGATTATAGGAATGGAATTAATAAGCTACATATTAGTACTACATTTAACTTTCTGAAGAATCACTATTCCTACCAGCAATATATAAAGGTTCTAATTTCCCTACATCCTTTCCAACATTTGCCACTTTTTAAAATTAATTCTTTATTTACAAACATTTATTTCCACAAATATGGAACACTTTGTGAATTTGCATGTCATCCCTGTGCAGGGGCCATGCTAATTTTCTCTGTATCATTCCAATTTTAGTGTATTTGCTGCCTAAGCAAGCACTACCAGTTTTGTTACTGAGAATTGAACTCAGAGAGCCCAACTACTGAGCCACATCCCCAGTCCTTTTTTGTATTTATTTAGAGACAGGGTGTCACTGAATTGTCTTTGAACTCATGATCCTCCTGCCTCAGCCATCACACTGGGTGCCAGTTTTATCCTACTTGGCATAAAATGGTATCTGTCTTCCTTTCCCCATCCTTCCCTCCTTCTTCTCCTCCCTTTCTTCTCCTTCCACCCCTCCCTTTTTACTTTCCCCTCCAGTGCTGGAAATCAAACCCAGGGCTCTGCACTCTATCACTGAGCTATATTCCCACCCAGGGCTACGTTTCTCTTCATGACAAAGAATCCTGGGCATCTTTTCACGAGCTTTTTTGGGGAGTGGGGGTACTGAGTATTGAACTCAGGGGCAGTCGACTACTGAGCGACATCCCCAGTCCTATTTTGTATTTTATTTAGAGGCAGGATCTCACTGAGTTGCTTAGCGCCTCGCCTTTGCTAAGGCTGACTCTCAAACTCCTCCTGCCTCAGCCTCCCAAGCTACTGGGATTACAGCCTACGCCACCATGCAGCCTTCATGTGCACTTTTTTGGTCATGTATATATCTTCTTTACAGAACTGTCTATTCAGATATTTGGCCAACTTTTTAATTTGGTTATCTGTCTTTATTATTAGTTTGTTAAGAGTTTTTTAAACATTCGGGATACTACATCCTCATCTGATATAGGACTTACAAATATTTCCTCACACTTCATAGGTTATCTTTTTACTTTCCTTTAATGCACCAAAGTTTTTTATTTTGATGAAATTCAATTTATCTATTTTTTTTCCTTTTGTTGCTCATATTTAAGAATGCATCTCCAATCTCAAGTTCATGAAGATATACTATTTTTTTCTGAGCTTTGATTTCAGTTTTTATTTTTAGGTTGTTGATCCATCGTTTTTCGGGGGGTGGGGGGAGCCTACTGGGAATTCAACTAAAGGGTACTCAACCACTGAACCACAGTCCCAACCCTATTTTGTATTTTATTTTTAGAGATAGGGTCTCACAGACTTGCTTAGCACCTCGCCATTGCTGAGGCTGGCTTTGAACTCATGACCCTCAAGAGCCATTGGGATTACAGGAGTGCACACCACCACTGGCTTATTGATCCATCTTAAATTAATTTTTGCATATGCATGGGAAAGGCCCAACTTCATTGTTTTGTACTTGAATATTCAATTGTTCCAACACCATTTCTTTGAAGAGACTATTCTTTCCAACAATGAATGGATTTAACATACTTGTAGAAAATCATTTAGATATACTAAAAGACAAAATGAACTATTAACACATGCTACCTATTGGGGAGACAGGAGCTAGATGAGAACAAGGAGTGGGAAGGAGGATTTTCACTATGTAATTTTGTGGACTTAATTAATTTTTGAGCCAATATAAAAGTACTACTTACTCAAAAGCTAAAATAAATGTAAAATTCTAAAATATATTTACTAGGCAAGGCCAGGTGTCATTGGGCACACTTGTAATCCGAGCTATTCGGGAGGCTATAGGTAGGAAGATTTGTCTAAGTTCATGGGCAGCCTTGGCAACTTTGCAAGACTCTGTCTCAAAATAAAAAGAGGCAGGGGCACAGTTCAGTGGCAAAGCCCACCTGGGCTCAATCCCCAGTACCAGCAGAGGGAAGGGGGACAATTACTGGGGGGTGTGTGTGTGTGTGTGTGTGTATGTATGTGTGTGTGTGTGTGTATATATATATATATATAAAACAACATATCTGACAAGGGATTCATGCTTGGAATATGAAAAGAATCCTACACACACCCAGTGGAAGGGAAAAAAATTTAAAAGGGCAGACAATCCATTAATAAAAAATATAAACCAGGTGCAGTGGCACACACTTGTAATCCCTGTGGCTCAAGAGGCTAAGGCAGGAGAATTACGAGTTCAAAGCCAGCCTCAGCAATGGCAAGTGAGACCCTGTCTCTAAATAAAATACAAAAAAAGGGCTGGAGATGTGACTCAGTAGTTAAGTTCCCCTGAGTTCAATCCCCGGTCCCCAAGAAAAGAAAAAGAAAAAAATGTAGGCACCCAGAGCTGGTGGTAGAGCACAAGCTCAATGGTAGAATATTTGCCAGGCATGAGGGAGGGCTGGGTTTGATACCCAGCACCACCCAAAAAAAAAGGGGGGGGGGGAGAAAAGGCCATAAATACACAGAAAGATGCTGAACTTTACTAGTTGTCAGGAAAACACAAATTAAACTACTCCCACAAAAATGGTTCGACACAGTATTAGTAAAATTCTGAGGGTACCTGTAACACAGGATAGAAAAATTTATGAATTTACTTTGAGACCTAAGCATCATTTATTTATGCAGCATTATAATCAACTTTCCAAATTTCACTGTAAGATTTATGTACACAATTTGAAAAAGCTCTTGCATTTGTTTCTCCAACTAGATAAAAAAAAACAATACTGACCAGTACAGTGATGCTTACTAATGAACATATTATGCTATAGCTTACTGAATGGAAACACTCTAAAGAAAAAAGTTTACTTAAGTACTTAAGCTTTTAAAATTAAGAAGTCAAAAAAAAGAAAATTAAGAAGTCGAATTATAATTAATTATATCCAATACAAACAAAGAGACTAACAAAAAGATTCTACTAAGTTAGAACAAAGGCAGAAAACTAGAAGCCTACCTGGTATTATTTGGCCAAAACAGAGTACTATTTAAATTCAAATTTCAATTCAAATCAACTGATTTTTTTTTTTTTAAGTTCAGTTTTAGGCTAGTTAACCTCCACTACACCTTATGTCTTACAATGGTTTCTAAAGGTATCTGAGGCTTATCCTACTATCTCCACATGGAAGAACTACGTTTAGGTATGATTTCCCCACTCTGCTTCAAGAGAAACAGAGACAGAAAGAGAGACAGGGAAAGGGAAAGGAAAGAGGGTTGATGCAGTGGCACACACTGGTAATCTAGGGAGGCTGAGGCAGGAAGATCACAAGTTCTAGGATAGTCTGGGTAACTTGATGAGACCCAGTCTCAAAACAAAAAATAAAAAGAGCTAGGGATGTAGCTCAGTGGTAGAGCACTTGCATGCCGGAGACCCTGGGTTCAATCCCTATATTACTAAATAAAAGAAAAACACAATGACACACACATTTAGTTCCAATTACTCAGGAGTCTATGGCAGGAGGATCACTTCAAGATTAACCTGGACAGTAAAACAAGACCTCTTAGAAGGAAAAGAAATTATTGAAGGTTTGGGGTATAACTCACTGGCAGAGCATATGCTAAGCAGGTTCAAGGCCCTGGGTTTAATCCCCAGCACCAAAAGAAAAAGAGGATAATATTACCCCTTTGAGAGAATTTTTTTTAATATTTTATTTATTTATTTTTAGGTGTAGATGGATACAACACAATGCCTTTATTTTTTATGTGGTGCTGAGAATCGAATCCGGGTCCCGCTCGTGCTAGGTGAGCGCTTTACCACTGAGCCACAATCTCAGCCCCAAGAAATTTTTATGAGCAAATAAAGTAACATGAAAGGGTTAGGGCTGTACCTCAGTGGTAGAGTGTTTGCCTCACAAGCGTGAGGCACTGGGTTTGATTCTCAGCACCACATAAAAATAAATAAAGATGCTGTGTTCATCTACAACTAAAAAAAGTTTTTTTTAAGTAACAAGAAAAAGCTTTACCTTGAAACTGATGTTATTTTATAAAAAGGAAGTTGTTGAATTAGTCAAATAATTCAACTACACATAATTCTTTCCACACTATCCATGCTAATTCTTGATTCAAACAACCTATCTTGAAAGTATGCAACATAAAATGAAGAAGGAAAACAGAAAAAGGGGAAATTGAATAGTTTAGAAGTAATTATAGCCAAAAGCATAAAATCATCTAAGAAAAGGTGATCACCACCTCTAAATCAACAATAAGAGGAGAAGCAGCGAAATGCAGCCATAACTAATCAGAATCTTCTACTGAACAATATTTCAATGAACACTTGTTTAGTTTACTGTTACAGTATGTCTTATGCTATTTAATACTCTGAGTATTAGCTCTTCAGTAAGGTTTAAGGAGTTCAAGGTTCATTGCATATATCTCTTTAATATTTCTCAAACACATAAAGGTAAGACTCAACACAAAGCAGGAAAAAAAAAATTTTTTTAAGGTGGCTTAAATGTCAGTCTTTACCCCAGTGTTATTTGCTGTTTCTGTGGTGCTGGGGATTGAACCCAAGTCCCTGTACAGGTTAAGCAAGCACTCTACAGATTAACTACATCCCAGAACAAAGCAGAAAATGTAATATAATGAAGAAGAGCTGAAATTCAGTGCTTAAAATGATTATTTCCAATTTTTCAGAAGTACTCAACCCTTATATTTTCTCTATTGAAGATGAAAAACCGATAGGTTATCATTTCAGTGACAATTTTTGTGTAAGTACTTAGAACATGAGATTTACTTTTTAAGCCAGTCCCAGTAATGGAAAAAAAAAAGTTATATAATTTGGATATTGGCGTTCTGTTAGTAAACCACATAGTAATTCATACTTTTTATTCTGCAGTCATTTGTAATATTAGAAGTAGAAATTTAGAAATTTTTACTCTTCCAAATCCTGGACAATAAGGTAGGCTATATACATCACACTTCTTGAAATCTGACTCATAACTAATGTCTAATCCTTCCCACTCAATTCAAGTGTGGGATACGGCATCAGAAGTCACAGTAAATATTTTAGGCTTTGTGGGCCAACAGATAATATTAAAAGATATTATGTAAGTACTTAAATAAGAAAACAAATTTCTAAAATTTTTATCAACAAAATTCAAAATATATTAATCTAGTAAAAATTTTTTTGGGGGAGCAGGGTACCAAGGATTGAACTCAGGGGCTAGCAACCACTGAGCCACATCCCCAGCCCTATGTTTTATTTTATTTAGAAACAGTGTTTCACTGACTTGCTTAGCACCTCGCTTTTGCTGAGGCTAGCTCTAAAATCCCAATCCTCCTGCCTCAACTTCTTGAGCCTCTGGGATTACAGGCATGTTCCACCGCACATGGCATAAAATATCTGTAATAAATCAACTAATAAGAATGAAATTCTTTTTGGAAAATAACATTTTGCTGTTTAACTGAGGAGGATTTATAGGTTTTTGTTGTTGCTTTTGTTTTATTTTTATTTTGACATGGAGGCCTTGCTATGCTGTCTACACTGGTCTGGAACTTATGATCTCAAATGATCCTCCTGGCTCAGCCTCCTAAGTAGCTGGACTGTAGGTCCTCACCTAGCCCTGAGGATGATTTAAATTAACTCACCATAGGTAAAGGGCTTTCTCTGCTTGGCTAATGAAGGTGTCACTCGGAAATTTACCTTGGTCTTAGCCTCATTTTCACTTTTATCTTTAAAAAATTCTGCTGTGATTAAATATTCATTTTAGACTTTACTTATGTTACTCTCCTGTGAGTTGGGAATATGACTAGCGCTTAGTCTGGTTCTATGTATGCTGCATGCTGTATCTTTTAACATAACTATAAATCAAAGTATAAAAACACTATGCTTGGCCAACACCATGAAAATAATTCACTGTGCCTTTAGAGCAAAATATATGAAATCCACTCTCCTCTTTTGTTTGAAATGATAGTATGCAATGGTATTTTTATTAATGTTGTTTAAATAGACTACAGGACTGGGGAACTAGCTCAGTGGTACAACACTTGCCTAGCATGCAAAAGTCCCTGGTTGATCCCCAGCACTGAGGGAAAAAAGAAGGGGGCAGGTAGAGAAGAAAAAAATAAATAGTGAGAATAGAAAAATATC
The DNA here is from genome assembly GCF_001458135.2 of Marmota marmota marmota. NCBI lineage: Eukaryota > Metazoa > Chordata > Mammalia > Rodentia > Sciuridae > Marmota > Marmota marmota. The sequence continues at coordinate 2,889,647 of NW_026000077.1, forward strand.
TAGGGACGTTAAACTTAATTAGTATCCCCAGAGAAAGAAGATATTAAATCCACGGTGGGGGGGTGGGGAGTATTCTATGAAACTAAACCAAATAAAGCTCATAGAAATGTGAAATGTAAATGATTTTTTAAATCCAACAAAAAAATCTTTTGGAGCCAGGCGCACTAGCACATGCCTGTAATCCTAGCTGAGGCTGAGGCAGGAGTGTGGAGAATTCAAGAGGCTGAGGCAGGAGTGTGGAGAGTTCAAAGCTAGCCTCAGCAAAAGCAAGGTACTAAGCAAATCTGCAAGACCCTGTCTCTAAATAAAATACAAAAGAGGGCTGGGGATGTGGCTCAGTAGTCTCATGTCCCTGAGTTCAATCCCTGGTACCAAAAAAAGGATTTTTCAGAATGTCGGTTGAGCCAGGCATGGTGAACAAGATATATGTGAAGAGCATATTAAATAGCTATAGAGCAACATGGGGGTAGGGGGAGTCTAGCAACTTGGGAGGCTAAGGCAGGATCAAGTTCAAGGCCAACCTGGGCTACTTGGTAAGATTCTGTCTCAAAATAAAAAAAAGAAGCCAGGCACAGTGGTATGTGCCTATGATCCCAGCAACTTAGGATGCCAAGGGAAAAGGATCCAAGTTCAAAGCCAGTCACAGCAACCAAGGGGGCTCCTGTCTTGAAATAAAAAATAAAAAGGGCTGAGGATATAGCTCAGTAGTAGAGTGCCCCTGGGTTCAATCCCCAGTACCACAAATAAAAAGCAAGGCATGAAGGGTGGGATGGACTGATTAAAAGTTTTTAAAACACTCAAATATGAAAAGTCAGCTCTCGGGCTGGGGATGTGGCTCAAGCGGTAGTGCGCTCGCCTGGCATGCGTGCGGCCCGGGTTCGATCCTCAGCACCACATAAAACAAAGATGTTGTGTCCGCCGAAAACTAAAATAAATAATTAATTTTAAAAAATATATTACAAATAAAATAAAAAGAGTAAGATGGTCTCCTCCTCATTCTTAAAAAAAAAAAAAAGAAAAGTCAGCTCTCTATAAAGTAAAAATCAAGTGTATCGGTTATCTATTGTGTAACAAATTATTTGAAAATAGTGGCTAAATCAAGTGTATCAATTATCCATTATGTAACAAATTATTCCAAAACTCAGTGGCTTATAACAATAATTATTTCTAAAAGTTTCCTTTAAACAGGTATTTGCAGGGCCATGGCTAGCAGCTCTGACTCAGTACCTCTGATAAGGCTGCATCAGACATGAGCCAGGGCTACTCATTCATATGGCTGTTGGTGCTGGGTATTGGCAGAAAACCCCAGTTCTGGCACTTTTAAAGGACTACTATAGTATTCTCACAAATGGCAACTTTTTTGCCCAAGAACAAGGGATCCAAAGAGCAGGGAAATAGCTATATTCTTTTAATGACCAAGCCTGAGAAGTCACTGTTGATTCTGTTATACTCTCTTGGTCACAGAGACCAGCCCTGAGAAACTGTGTGTAGAAATCATAGAAGCAAGTAAATAACCAGGAGACAGGAATATGGGGCCACCTTGGAGTCTGACTACCACACCAAGCTATAAGCTCAGAAAAAAATCTTCAACTTCCATAACCAACAAAAAAAATTATATGAATTCTATAAAGAATGTTTATAAAACAAATAAAAATGTAATTTAAAGAAAAATAAAAACACATGGACAAATAATTGATAGATGAAACATAAATCATACATTATAAGCATTCAAAAAGTATTGCTGGGGCTGGAGATATAATTCAGCAGGAAAGCACTTGCCTAACACGCATGAGCCCTACATTTGATCCCTACCACTATATACACACCCATACTCACAAAGTACTGCTCATTATTACTATATAGTGCATATTATTTATATTACTAGAACACAAACTTTACATATTTTTCTGAAAATGGTATATCTGACTGGGCACAGTAGCACACACCTGTAATCCCAGCAGCTCAGGAAGCTGAGACAAGAGAATCTCAAGTTCAAAGCTAGCCTTAGCAATGGCGAGGCACTAAGCAACTGAGTGAGACCCTGCCTCTAAATAATATACAAAACAGAGCTGGGGGTGTGGCTCAGTGGTTGAGTACCTTGAGTTCAATCCCCAGTACCAAAAAAATTTGTATCTGCGTTCATTCATTCTTACTTTTTTCTCACTTCCCCTTGGATCCAAAGACTAGGAATAGAGAGGCAGTTATCTACCTCCTTGATCCCAGTCTCTGAACTTGGCCTCAGCAAAGTACAGTGAGGGAACTTTAAGTCATAAATATGGGGGAGAGGGATGAATCGGATCTACAGTAAGCTATTTATGAAAGCCAAGCTTCAGTTACTAAATACTTTCTTCATTTTTACTCTATTGGGGGTAGGCTCTATATTGAACTGTGATGGGTACCAAAATTAAAGACAATAAATGTATAAATTTGCCACCTCCTACTGTTCTATAATTTAATATTCTTCCTTCTGGCCTGATGAATCTAAATTATCACTTTCTTATTGTCCTTTAAGGGAGCAGGTCTCAAACATTTTAGTCTCAGGATCCCTTTTTTACTAATTTCACTGAGCCACATCCCCACGCCTACTTTGTATTTTATTTAGAGACAGGGTCTCACTGAGTTGTATAGTGCCTCACGGTTGCTGAGGCTGGCTTTGAACTCTCCATCCTCCTGTCTCAGCCTCCCGAGCTGCTGGCATTACAGGTATGCACCACTGCACCCAGCATAATTACATTCTTAATTACTGAGAACTCAGAGCTTTTGCTTAGGTGATTATAGCCATCAATATGTACAGCATCAGAACCTAAGGCAGAAATTTTAATATTAATTTATTTTAAAATGAGTTATTACTGGGCATGATGATGCACATCTATAATCCCAGCTACTCAAATGACATGTCCTGAGCATCCCAAAGCTCAAGGCCAGCCCTGGCAACTTAGCAAGACCCTGTCTCAATATAAAATAATAAGGGCTGCGGGTATAGCTCTGTGGTTGAGGGCTTGCTTACCATGTACAAGGCCTTGGGTTCAACCTCCATTACTACACATAAACAGAATAATAATCATTAGAAGCAGCATCTCTTTACACGTTTATTATGGTTTGGATATGAGGTGTCCCCAAAAGCTCCTGTTAATGCAGGAATATTCAGAGGTTAAATGATTGTATTATGAGAGCTATAACATAATCAGTCCATCCTAGCCTGAATGTACTGACTGGGTGGTAACAGTCAGCAGGTAGGATGTAGCTGGAGTTGGTATATCACTCGGGGCATGCCTTGGAAGAACTCTTCCCTGTGGCCTCTTCCTCCCCTCTCTCTCTCCTGACCCTGCCATGAAGGGAGCAGTTTTCCTCCACTGGGCCCTTCCTCTGTGTTGTGATACCTCACCTTGGTCCCAGAGCAATGTAGCCAGTTGTCTATGGACTGAGACCTCTGAAACTATGAGGCCCAAATAAACTTTTCCTCTTCTAAGTTGTTGTTCTTTTTTAAAATTTGTTCTAATTAGTTATACATGACAGTAGAATACATTTTGACACACTGTATACAAATGGAGCAAACTTCTCCCTCCTCTTCCTATACATGGTGCAAAGTCACATTGATATGCAACCATACATTTATATTGTCCATCTCATTCTACTGTCCTTCCCATCCCCCCACCCTCGCCCCTCCCTCACACCCCACTGCACAACTCAACGTTCCTCTATTCTTCCCTTACCCCCTGGCCCCCAATTATGGAGCAGCATCTACTTCTAAGTTGTTATTCTATGGTACTTCAGTCACAGTGATGAAAAGCTGACTAAATAATGCTCAAGTAACTTTTTTTAATCAAAAATAACTTATTTTCCAAATAAAAAAATTTATGGGGCTGGGAATATAGCTCAGTGGTGGAGTATATGCTAGTGCTAGGCCCTAGGTTCAATCCCCAGAATCATAAAAAGTATTTACACATATAATTGAATAGCACTGTCCTACATTTTCTCAATCTCTGCAATGTGAGTTTTAGTACAGGACATCTAATACTTCTGCATTTCATCCGGGGGCTTTTGTTTATTAGGACAGGTGTCACTACGTAGCCCAGGCTGACCTTAAACTCATATATATGGACTTAAGGGAGCTGCCTGCATCTGCCTTTCAAGTAGCAGGGACTCAGGCTGGAGATATAGCTCAGTTGGTAGAATGCTTGCCTGGCATGCACAAGGCCTTGGGTTCAATACCCACCACTACAAAAAGAAGAAGAAGAAAGCACTATGAAGTAGCAGGTGTGAACCACCAAACTCAGCTCACTTAATCTGTTTTGACAATTTGTTTTCTTTGAATAACATAAAGAATATAAATTTTGAAGAAAATCTAACCTCATATAGCTATGTCTACATGCTTAAGAAACGGGAATACATTTCAATAGCCTCTTCAAATAATTATGTAGTCAGATAACTGACTACGTCATCATATTTAAAAAAAAAAAAAAAAAAAAAAAGACTTAAAAAGTATGCTTAGCCAGGCACAGTGGTACATGCCTGTAATCCCAGTGGCTCAGGAGGCGGACAGGAGGATTGCAAGTTCAAAGCCAGCCTCAGCAAATTAACAAGGCCCTAAGCAACTTGGCGAAACCCTGTCTCTAAATATTTTAAAAAGGTTTGGGAATGTGGCTCAATGGTTAAGTGCCCTGGATTCAATCCCCAGTACCAAAAAAAAAAAATAGAAAGAAAGTACATTACTTAAATGTCAGCTGTAACATGTAACAATTCTCTAATTTTAAAATCTATTTATTGATCTACTTTGCATTTTGAAACTTTCCTATGCATAATTTTTCATCATTACACATAGGTTGTTTAGAAAATACTGATTGAGTAACTTATATAGACCTTCCAAATACTGACACTGTTCCCACACCCCCAAAAAACAAAAATACACATTCATTATCATTACCAACCTCATCAGAAAACAATTTAAACATTGAAAAACTGCCAATCAACTCACAGAAGCAAACACAAATTTTCCAAAATTCTAATTTCCATTTCAAAGCTCAACTTTTATCATTAGCAACATATCAGCTGTTTTCCTGAAAATGACAGGCTCAATTCATTCATTTTTGAGAAAAAAAGCTGCCAAATACTCATGCTGAAAAACCAGTTTGTCATTCAAATAAAAATTACTTTTCATGGAAAAAAAAGAAAGCATATAATTTGCTGAGCATGGTAAAGCATAACTATAATCCCAGCATCTAAGGAGGCTGAGACAGGAGAACAAGTTCAAGGCCAGCCTCAGGAACTGGTGAGGCCCTAAGCAAATTAGCCAGACCCAGTCTCTAAATTTAAAAAATAGGGCTGGGGATGTGGCTCAAGCGATAGCATGCTCGCCTGGCATGCGTGCGGCCCGGGTTCGATCCTCAGCACCACATACAAACAAAGATGTTGTGTCTGCCGAAAAATAAAATATTAAAATTCTCTCTCTCTCTAAAAAAAAAAAAATTAAAAAAATAAAAGGATTGGGGGTGTGGCTCAGTGATTAAGCACCTGAAGGTTCAATCCCCAGTACTCCTCCCCACCTGCCGCAGTCTGGCTGGGCACAAAATAATCGAGCCACCACAAAGCCTTGTAGATTCAAACAGCAACTCTTTATTCCCACACTCTACCCACACTTCCCGTGAACACACTGCCTTCACCCAGGTCCGGGCGCCAATTCTCTCAGAACCCCGAGAACTCAACAGGAACTCCAAAGGAGCGGGCGCCTGAGGCAGCAGGATATGCCCTAATCCCAGCAGGATCTGCCCTAATCCTGGAGCCACCCTATTCCCAGCAGGATCCACCCTAAACCTGGAGCCGCCCTATTCCCAGTTGGAGCCGCCCTAAACCCGGAGCCACCCTAATCCCTGAGCAGGGTCACCTTTCAACCCAAAATGCCATGCGTCATTCCTACTTGGCTATGGCTCTCAGCACCCACCCTCCCAAAATTTTTTTTATTGGTTCCAAGTAATTCAACTTGAAACCAATGTGGCAATAAAGATACAATGAATAGTTTAAAGCAACTATATTAACTTACGCAAAGGTGTTAGCATTTCATCCATTATTGCTATTTCACCATTAACATGTCAGCATAGTAAATAAGGTAAATAATGGACTACTGAAGTTATGAAATCAGTCGTAAACTTGCAGAGCTTAATAGGGACTCAGAGACACCATGATACCTACATTCTGGGGACCAAACTAAAGATCACTGCTTAGTAGGCCTGGCTGCACTTACACCTATATTCCCAGCTACTCAGGAGGCTGAACCAGATTGATCATTTGCTATTATTACAAGTTAAAGATGGCTAGAGAGGTCTGACCGTTAGCCCCCTTTGACACATCTTTTAATGACTGGTTGCTGATATGATACCATATTACCATCCAAAAATTCAAGGGATTGGGAATATAGCTCAATTTACAGCCCTTCCCTACCATGTGTGAGGCCCAGATTGGATCCCTAACACTCCAACTTATTTCAGTAAAATAGGACATCAGAGAAAGCTGGGACTAAAAAGTGCCCAGATAAGTCATACAGAGGTTAGAACTGCTGTGCAGTGTATGTATTCCTAGGGTAAGAAATTCCAAGGGTTCAAACAGAAGACTTCCCAGAGTGGCTCACCATGGTGTTTGATTAGCAGAAATACGAAGAACAAGTACTCTTCATAATAAACCCAGAGGTATTTCCTCCCCATTACCATCTCAGGCTTTTTACAATAAACTGAAGAATTCAGAAATAAAATAGTTTTTTATGTTGATTCTTCCACTCCTTCCCACAAACTATAATACTAAGCTTAAACAGATATAAAAAGTTAAAATAAGATAACAGAATTTAAAAAAATAACAGAATCATAGAATTTTACAGGTAGAAACTCTGCCTCTTTATACTACTTAAAACCCTGACAAGATGCCTAGTGCCTTTCCCAAAGATCACATAACTTCTTCTTAAGAGCAGAACCAAATGCTACTTACTCAAGTTCCTCAAAGTGTCGGAGGTATAACCTGCTCCAGAATCACATATAGTACTTAATAAAAGTGTAGATGGTATGCATGTCTGTATTCCAGCAACTCAGAAGGCTGAGGCAGAAGGACAGCAAGTTCAAGGCCAGCCTCAGCAACTTAGCAAGTCCCTAAGCAACTTAGTGAGACCCTGTTTCAAAATGAAAAATAAAAGAGTTGGGCATTTGCCTCACTACTTAAGTGGACCCAGGTTCAAACCTTGGTGCCAAAAAAAAAAAAATTTTTTTTTTTTTGATAGTGTATGCCTATAATCCTGGCCATTTGATACTTTGAGAAAGGAAGATCATAAGAATCATTCTGCATCAGAATCACCTAGAGGACTTGTTAGCAAGATCCTGGGTAACTTAGCAAGATCTTGAGTCAAAGTAAAATTCAAAAAGGATAGAGATGTTAGCATGTGTAAGGCTTGTTTTCACCCCACCCCCACCCCACTAAAGAAAAAAAAGAACAGTGATGATGCAAAGTCAATCCAACTGAATCAGAATCACTGAAGAATTTCTCAAATCAGCATTTTAATAAGCTCTCCAGGTGAGTCTTGTTCATCCAAAGTTATTTATTGATTGTACATTCTACAATATTCTTTTAGAAAAAGAGACAAGAACTAACATTTTTATTTTAGCTGTGTTAAGATAAAATATGTCACAGAGTCACCTGGAAAACTACCTTAAAATGAATAGTCAAGAAAAAAATCCTTTCTAAGGCTAGGGATATAGCTTAGGTGGTAGAGTGCTTGCCTTGCATGCACAAGGCCCTGGGTTTGATCCTCACCCCACCCCACCACCAGGCAGAAGAAAGCCTTTCTAAGGACACATTTGATGTGAGAAGCTCTTCGTTCAAGAACAGTGGTTCTCAAATTCAAGCGTGCATCAGAATCACCTACAGGACTTGTTAAAACAGACTGCCAATCAGAAGGTCTGGCATGAGGCCCAAGAATTTGCATTCATAACAGATGCTGCTGCTGCTGATAATGATGATGATGGTCTAGACACCACACTTTGAGAACTATCAACCTAGAGAGACAGTAAAACCGTGAGAATAAGTTTATCAAAAGATTTAGAAAAAAAGATCAGTTAGGAGAGAAAGAGTAGTATACTTGTGATTGTTTGAGAACCACTTAGGAAAGATGGTGATTTGAACTACCAGCTATGGCTCTCCAGAATATAAAAGATGAAATCACATGTTGTTTAATAATACCTTGCATTTTTAAAGCATTTCAGTTATAAAGCAATTTCAGACTCAAAATTCAACTTAGTGAATGTTAAAGAATGACATTATAGAGATAAAGAAACTATAACAGAAAAAGCATAAACTACCTCTAATCAAGTGGCAAAAATATATTCCCTACCTCTAAATTCAGTGTCCTTATTAGCATTGCCTGTTCTCATTTTTCAGGAGCAAAAGGTACATGAGTTACTACCAAAAAGGTATTTTTTATATGCTCTACCTAAAAACAAGGTAGATTCCCACATTCAATTTGTTTTAGATGTTGTTTAGAAAGCAATTACTTAAGATTGACAGTATCAACTTGCTTCCACTTATTTATTCTAGTTCAAAAACAAATGATAAAGAATTGAAGAGGGAATTTACAGATTATTCTTCTCTCTCCTGCATAAATTTCAGAGCCAACTCTATAGCCTCAGTCCCTAAATCACAAACATAATTTGCATGTTGGGTTCCCTCTAAATCTCTCACCTAATCCAGGTTTTCACAAGAACATTGAATCCCATGTGTCTTATCATGCTCATGGGGCCATAAGCAGCTATCCTTGATACATCTTCTCCATCCACTAAAACCTTATTCTTTTTTTTTAAATGTTTTTAGTTGTAGATGGACACAATATATTTATTCATTTTTATGTGGTGCTGAGGACTGAACCCACTGCCTCACACGTGCAAGGCAGGCACTCTACCACTGACCTACAGCCCAGCCCTGTTATTCTTATTAACATTCTTCCCTGCATGTCCCAATAGTTCAAAACCATATCTGACAGAACTCATCATTATATCCTCCCTCCACCACACACACCTGCTTTTGTGCCTGTTTTTTGTTTGTTGGGGTTTTTTGGTTTTCTTTTTTTAAGAGTGCTGAGGATTGAACCCAGGGCCTCACGCATGCTAGGCAAGCACTCTACCACTGTACATCTCAAGCACTCTACATCTTCCAGTCTTATGCCTGAATTCTTTATTTACATTAACAGAGCTACCACCCACCAAACAAGAAACCTGAAATTCATCCAATATGTGTCCCCTTCACATCAATCTCAATGCCCACCTCCACTTAGTCAGTTATCAGTAATAAACTAGTTGCCATTTCATTGGTAACTACCATGTACTTAGTCACTATACATTTTTTTTACTTCATTCTCTCAACATCTCTATTAAGTATGTATAGTTTTGTCCCTATTTCACAAATGAGAAAATTGAGGCTAAGAATAATTAATCTATCCACACAGTAAGTAAAAAGTGGCAAAGGAGACATGCAAACTCAGTGTTTCACAAAGTGCCTACCATTCCCCCATACAAAAATGCGTCCTTGTGTAACACCTCATTTTCAGTCCTAAACTACCCATTCAAATGATAATTTCTCACCTAGATTACTTCTGAGATTCCAACTGGTCTCCCTGCTTCCAGCCTCACCTGCCTTCATTTCTCAAGTGCTTCAAGTGATCTTTCTGAATCACAAATCTGATTCTTTTAAACTCTTGATATAAAAGCCTTCAGGAAGGCCCTCTATTAAACAGAATAGAGGATAAATTCCAACCCTTTAAAACAGGTCCATAATCAAAATTTAAAAGTTCTGAAATTTTAGCCAGGCATGATAGTGCACACCCCTCCAGCTCAGGAGGCTAAGGCAAGAAGATGGCAAGTTCAAAGCCAGCCTCAGCAACTTAGCTGGGGATGTGGCTCAGTTGTTAAGAATCAGTAGGTTCAATCCTCGATACCAAAATAAAGTTTTGAAATTTTAGCTTTTTCATAAACTTGCAACAAAACCAACCTGAATCTCTGGAGGCTACTGTCTATCTCAACAACATGATATTCAACATGATATTTTAATGCAGAAATGTAAACATGTTGATAATAAAAAGTTAAAACAGATCCCACTAGCATACTACATAAGAGATCTTACTAGAAAAAGGTAAATTCCAAAATACTATATTCTGAAGTCCAAAACACACCTAGACCTAAGAGTACAGAAAAGGGATTGTGGAACCCTCATATATTCCACCCATTAATCCAATCTAACTTCTTCCAATCACACTACACATCCTTTAATTCTAGAAACATAAAAAGGGGCTCTGTTGCCCTGAATATCCTCCTACCTGGTGATGTAGTCACCCTTCAAGAAGCCGTCTCAAGGATTTCCTTTATTGCAAAGTTTGCACTGTGTCACCAACCATGGTACCGAGTACCAGCCTCCACTATTGCACGATATATATTCGTTTTCTATCTAGAGTGTGAATGACATTTTCGTTGGGTATTTTATTCATTCCTAGCAAAATGCCCTAACTACAAGCTCATTAACGTACAATAAATGAAGCAAATGCATGCCCAACACTCCTAACTCCTATGTCCCTTCCAAGTTCATTTCTCCTTCATCCTTAAATCTTAGGATTTTCCCTAATCACGAAGGCCCTTCACAGCTATTACCACTTCCCGAGTTTCTCCTTCCCAATGTCATCTTAAAATTATTTTCTAACATGAGCCTTCTTTTGGCCCCAAGCTTCCAAATGTCTTTCACCTACCTCCATTTAAGCTGTAGTTCTTTCTCCTAACCAAGAACAGGTCCATTTCCCTCCCTGAAGAGCAATCCATCCTCACTGCCGTTATCTCCTACCCACGCTTTCAGCAACCCTTCTCCAGCTACGGGCCTTTCCCCAAAAAACCCTACTCACAACGGGTCTCACAAACCCCTCTTTTCTACCGGTCAGGGTCCACACGCTGCAGAACCTGGCTCGACTAGTATCCGCACCTCAAACCTCCCTCGCAGCCAGAGTCCCTTCCCCCAGTGTCTCGCAACCGGCACCCCTCCCTTCACTCTCCCCATATCTCTGGAGGTCCAGCCGCTCTGGAACTGTCCCAGGGGCCAGGTCTTTAGCGTCTTAGACTCCCCTACCCCACCNTGCCTTCCCTCCTCCTCCTCCTCCACCAGCACCGCGGCGAGACGGCGGCTCCGCCTCCTGCGCCGCCGGGCCCGGCACGTCCCGGCAGTTACCGGCGCGCTGCCGTTGCCCCGCCGCCGCTCTCAGCCTCGCCGCCGCCTTTGTTTCCGCCATGCTTTCCTCTTTGAACCCGCCGGACCGCCCCGCGCCGCCGCCGCCCGCGTCGCCGCCGCCGGCCCCCAGCCCCAGCCGCAGCCGCAGCGAGAGCGGCCGCCGAGAGCGAGCAAGCGAGCGAACCCACGAGAGCGTGCGCGCACGGGGTGCCCCCGCCCTCGCGTCGCGCGGTTAAGGGAGAGAGGACGCGGCGCGCGCACGTACGCACGGACGTCCTCCGGAGGGAGGCGGGAATTCGGTGCGCGGGCGCGGGGCCGTCCTCGACTCCTGTTCGGCCTTCAGGGGCCGGTACGTTGCGTCAGCGCGACGGCCTTTTAGCTCCGAAGGAGCTTTTAAAGCTAGAGGCCATTGGCACTGGATGGCCTTTGCCTGGAGGTGGTTATGAGCTCGGACGCAGGGGTGGTGCGATGGGGAGAAGGGTGGAAGGGTTGGAGTCTGGGCCGGATTCCTTCCCGAACGAATGTCTCCCAGGCGGCACCATCCCTCGCGACGGGCGCGTCTCCGGGGAAGCTTCACCTGCGGCTCAGTCGGACGCCGGGTCCTCTTGGCTCCGCTGTGGCCACCTGCTGGGTCTCTGCGGTGCTTTGACGCCTGTTCAATTGAGAGGTTGTGACCCAGGGGAGCGGTAAAGCGGGCTTTTTTTAAATATATGGATATATATATATAGTGGTCACCAGAGTAGCCTGAAAAGACCCACGAAGGAAGCAACTCCTTAGGCTCTTTATAGCTTCTTAAGGTGCATCTCAAACGTTGCTACGAAGCAGTCAACTGAGGAGCTTTTTAAAGCCGAGATGCCACGGCCACACCCCAGACCTGAATCAGGAAGTGGGAGAGAGAGCTGATGGATGCTGAAAAGTCACTTAAGCAGATTCTGATGTGTGACAGTGTGGGGTGTCACCGCTCTACCCAATATTATTATGTCCTGGGAGTCCCTCTTCGAGTCCCGGGATTAGTAGGGTGGCAGCGCCCTAAGAATATAGATAATACAAGCTTTCGGAAAGAGTTGTCTTTTTATTTGGAAAAAGTATTTGGGGGTTTGGGGGCTGGGGTTGTAACGGCTCAATAATAGAGCGCCTGGAGGCACTGGATCCGACCCTCAGCACCACATAAAATAAATAAATAAATAAATAAAGGTATTGAGTCTGAAGGCAAAGGGAGGAATGAGAGACAGTTAAGCGAGAAATGAAAGCCCAAAACCAAGCAGAGATACACACCAGAGTTTATTTGTGAGACCTGACAAATAAAGGCCATCTCTCTATAGGAGAGAGAGGCAGAACTGGCTTGAGCTCTGGGACTTATGGGGCAGGCTCAGGAATCTATGGGTTGGGTTGGTATGAGGGAGAGACCTTGGGTGGAAGAGTGAAACTTTTTCCTTAAAATGGCGGGCTGTCACTTAAGATGGCCATCCAGATGCTAAGCAAGGACCTTATAGTGTCCATCTACAAATTTTTTAAGTATTTAGATGGGTTTATGTATTATAATGGCTGCTTTCGTATTAGGTTCATAAATTCTTAGTTTTTTGACAATATTCCCAAGAAACTTACCTGTATATTGATGTAAGTGTTTAAAATAAACCACATAAATGGTGACCCATGCCTGAAATACTGAGTCTGTAATTCGCAGACTCAGGAGGCTGAGGCAGGAAGATTGAAAGTTGAGACACCAGCCTTAGCAATTTAGGGGACCTTAAGCAGCTTAAGGAGACCCTGTCTCAAAATAAAAAATAAAACCGAGGGGCTGGAGCTATAGCTCAGTGGCAGAGCACTTGCCTAGCATGTGTGAGGCACTGGGTTCGATACTCAGCACCACATAAAAAAATAAATAAAGGCATGATGTCCATTTACGACTATTAAAAAATAAATAAATAAAATTTAAAAAAAAAAAAAAAAACGGAGGCTGTGGCTCAGTGGTTAAAGGACTCTGGAGTACCAAAAAATAAACCATATGAAACTGTCCATGGTGGCATGGGTCTGTAATCCTAGCTACTTCGGAAGTAGAAGTAGAAGGATAAGTTAAAGGCCAGCCTGCCCTATGGCTAAAAAAAGAGAAGAACATTTTTTACTCATTCAAAAACAAGTGTTGGGCTGGGGATGTGGCTCAAGCGGTAGCCCGCTCGCCTGGCATGCGTGCGGCCCGGGTTCAATCCTCAGCACCACATACAAACAAAGATGTTGTGTCCCCTGAAAACTAAAAAAATAAAATAAAAATTTCTCTCCCTCCCTCCCTCCCATCTCTCTCTCTCTCATGGAAAAAAAAAAAAAAAAAAAAAGTGTTAACCTTGTTTTGTGTCAGACTTAGCTGAGATTACAGCAAGAACAAAACAAAGGAGCTCCCTGACTTAAAAGGAGTTTACAAAGATGGGCAATGAGGGAGTAGTAAATGCTATGAAGGAAAAAATAAAAGTGAAAGGGATAGATGATTGAGGAATGACTGTTGATTAGGTGAAGGACTCTGTCTTGCAGAAAATGTGTTCCAAGTAGGGGACCAGGTAGCAAGTGTAAAGGCCTGAGGCAAACAGTGATTCTTAGCTTGTTAGAGGAACAAGCGAGGAGTCATTGTGGCTGGAATGCCTTGAGCAAGGTTGAGGGTAGAAAGGCGTAAGATAAGAGAATTATTAAGGAGACCAGGCCAGATACAGAAGTGGTCTTGAATTTTTATAAAATTTTTATGTCCATTAAAGAATTTTTGGAGGGCTGGGGATGTGGCTCAAGCGGTAGCACGCTCGCCTGGCATGCGTGCGGCCCGGGTTCGATCCTCAGCACCACATACAAACAAAGATGTTGTGTCCGCCGAAAACTAAAAAAAATAAAAATATTAAAAATTCTCTCTCTCTCTCTCTCTCTCTCTCTCTCTCTCTCTCTCTCTCTAAAAAAAAAAAAAAAAAAAAAAAAAAAA
>NW_026000077.1:2903858-2992562 GCF_001458135.2 Marmota marmota marmota
CAAAAAAAAAAAAAAAAAAAGAATTTTTGGAAAAAAACATTTTCTCTCCTCAGACATGTTCAGTTGACTCTACAGTTTTTCATAAGTTTAAACTAGTTGCAGTGTGATTTCTGACATTTTGTAATACTGACATTTTTAAATTAAATCTAATGGAAAAATAGACACTAAATGAGTTTAATACCCTCATCCATTTTTTTTTTCATTAGTAGCTATTGAACCCAAGGCCTCCCACCGACTAGGCAAGCACTCTACCATGGAAAAGAAAGCAAGGAACCAGGAGACAGGGGAGCAAGAAATAAAAGAGACCAGGCAGATGGGGCAGGCTCAGGGATTAGAGCCAGGCGGATCCTAATGCAGGTGGTTAAGGATGGGGTTGGTGTGAGGGAGTGGTGAGCCTTTCTCAGAAAGGCCCATGGGTGGGAAAGTGAAACTTTCTCTTAAGATGGCCATCCAGATGCTAAGCATGGACCTTACATTCTCCCCTTTTTGTTGTTATTGGGCTCCTTAAGGGACAGGGGCGTAGATCAATCTTCTATAGCTTCTTTCTCCCTGGAAGGGGTGGCATCTGGACCCTTGTTAGGGGCAATGGTGATGGTCAGGAGGTGCTGGGCAATGCTGACTCTGGATGGCCCAATTTTGGTGAGGGGTTAAAAGTCCTGTAATAGAAGCTGGTTCTCAGTTTGGCTAGAGATCCTTTGAATCTGGTCTTGAATAAATCTAATGACACAGGGGGCAAGCATTAGCAAAAGGCCTATGACAAGGAAAGAGGTCAGGAAAGGAAATGCCCACTGGAGAAGGGGGTTACTTAGCTGCTATCCTTCAGTTCCAATGGCAGTGGGAAGCATTGAGGCCTGAAGGAGATCAGAGATAAAAGGGACATTAGTAATTGAGTTCTCTTGGTGGTGAGGAATCCACGCTCCTTCCAAATAGCAGAGTGGGAGAGAAGTATGTGGAAAGAGTATTTAGAGTCAGTGTAGACATTGAGGGAGCCTCCCTTTGCCAAAGTGAAGGCTCTGATGAGGGCAACGAGTTCAGCTTGCTGATTAGATGTATTATTGGGGAGAGGAGCCGCTTCCACAACAGAGGTTAGAGAGACTATAGCTTGCACTGCCCGATGAACTCCCTCCTGAAGGAAGGAGGCACTATCTGTGAACCATGTGTATGTTGCCTTCCCATTACCCCTTTCCAAGGGGGCTTCCTGTATGTCGGAGGGATATGGGAGAAACTTCTCCAAAGTTTCAATGCATGAATGGGGAAGAGGAGAAGAGGTGGAAGAGTCCTGAGGAGCTGGGAGGAGAGTAGCAGGATTTAAAGGTGAGCACATATGGAAAGTAAGACTGGGATCTGCCACCAGGAAAATGTGTAGAGATAAAAGGGGACAGCGGGGGCGGAAGGGGGGGGTAAGGAATGTAAGCCCTTATAAAATGGAGGGGGTTTTTGAGATGAATGTGAATGGGTTCATGGTATAAGGCCCTTCTGGGGAGAAGGAAAGTGTAGCCCCCAACTTTGTGAGAATGTCCCTTCCCATAAGGGGAATAGGGCACTGTGGAATGACCAAAAAGGAGTGGGTGAAAACTGGAGAGCCAAAGGCACAAACAAGGCCTATTTGCAAGGGCTGATAAGGTTTGCCCTCTACCCCAACAATAGAGGTCATAAAATGAGTGGTAGGCCTCCTTGAGGACTGAATATGTAGCCCCAGTGCCTAGGAGGAAGAGACAGGCCTACCTGAAATACAGAGTTACCCTGGATTCCCACAGAGTGATGGTAGTAGTCAGGTGATGGGGACCTGGGCCTTGTCAGTCCTCTGCAGCCAGTCCTAAAACTAGAAGGGCTGGATGGCCCGGGGCTGCTATGGGTTCAGGGACATTCAGCAGCACAGTGTCCCTTCGATGGCATTTAGGACAAGGGCCCAGAGGCTTGCGAGGCTTAGGACATGTATGAGACCAGTGAACAATCTGACCACATTTAAAACAGGGTCCTAGTGGTCCCGAGGGACCCTTCCATGGGCCAGTGGAACCAGGGATAGATGCTGAAGCCAGATGGATGGCTTGAGCAGATTACCTTCTAGTCTCTCCCATTAAAGGCAACTCCCAGAACCTCAGCTTGGAGAGTTAGGGGGCCCCCTCTCAGGGCACCTTAGTTTGGCCTTAATATTGGGGAAACTCTGGGAGAAAAAGTAGGTCATTAGTAGTTGTCTCCCATCTGGAGTCTCAGGGTCCAGATCAGTATATTGTAATAAAGCCCTGGTCAGGTGATCTAAAAATGCTGAGCATTTTCATTTTTATCTTGGATGACTTCCTGGAGCTTCTCATAATTGATAGTCTTATGAGGTACCTTTCTAAGTCCTGCCATGAGGCAAGTAATGAATTGGTTTCTACTAGTTACTCCTCCAGGCTAATAATAATCCCAGTTGGGGTTCCAATCAGGGCCTGCTCCAGTGCCAATCAGATGGGGAGGGGAGATCTGATGTACCTCATCAGCATAATTTCTACCTTGCTCCCAAACTCACCTGTGCTCCTCAGGCAGGAGGGTGTTAGACAAGATCATACGGACATCATGGAAGGTCAAATCATATGATTGGGTCAGATACTGAAATTTTGGTGGGGCTTGAAGTATAGGACCCAAGCGGCTTTTCTATCTGTGAAAGATCTGACAAAGAGAAAGGCACATGAACCCAGATTACACCATCTACCCAGGCCACCTCGCATAGAGGACACAGAGATGTGGGTTGGGCAGCAGCAGCCCATGATCGTGTAGCAGGAGGAGAGAAGGGTGGAGGGGCTGAGGGGACATTTGCTGAGGTGGCCTCATCAGAAAGAGAACTGTGGTATGGTGGAGGCTCATGAACTAGGTTGAAGAAGGAAGAGTCCTGGGTAGGATTTTTTGTCCCTTTGGAAGCAGGCATAGGGGAGGTGAGAGCTAAGAGCACTTGTGCTGGAGAGCAAGAGTTGCAGAAAGAGGGCTTAGAACTAGAGAGGAGAAGGCCTGAATATGATATCCTTTTCATTTTCCCCAATGCTCATAATACTTGAAAAGATCTCTGATAATATTTGGATCTAAAGTGCGATTAAGCAGCCAGTTAGAGTCCAAAGGATATTAAGGGCAGATCTGGTTGCACAAACGGATAAGTTTTGGGGTTTTTAGGTCTGGGGTGAGAGAGAGAGACTCTACGTTAGCCAGGAGGCAACCTAGGGGACTACGGGAGAGAATGGATGAGGAGCTGCCCATGGTGAGATATAGGAGGTGAGTTTAGAGGTGGGGCTTCCCCCAGTCTCTAGTATCACCCATTCCAGAGGACTGGTTACACTCAGGGGTTGTCACCACCACTGGGTAAGCATTGGGGGCAGGGCCCATAGAGGCACTTGGGTGCCCAGCTAGGACTACGTAGGGCAGAAGCCCATAGAGATTAAACCAAGCCTGAGAGGTCTCACCAGGAGCAATTCCCAATCCCCCCCTGCAGTTTTTCTCAAAACCCAAATAAAAGACCACCTATAGACCCGGTCAATAGTAGGGATCAGCCATAGCTGTGAAAGCTGTGGCTGGGAGTGCTCCCGACAACATGGTAACCCTGGGAGTGCCAGACAATCAATGGTCACTTCCCAGAACCCGTAGTTCATTTAGGTTGACTGGAGATGGGTCTTACTGAAATGTCCAGTGATGGGTGCAGAGAGAGTGTTCAGCAGAATAGAGAATCCCAGGTTCCACGATGGAATTCAGATCAGGACACTCAGAGACCCTCAAAAAGGGGAGTGGGCACACTGGGGAACCTGATCCTGGGTTTCAGCAGCAATGAAAGGAAAGCGAGGAACTAGGAGACCAGCGAGTGAGAAATGAAAGAGACCAGGCAGAGATAAACATGAGAGTTTATTTGTCAGAGCTGACAAATAAAGGCCATCTCTCCAGAGACAGAGGCAATACAGGCTTGGGTTCTGACTTTTGTGGGGCAGGCTCAGGTATTAGAGCCGGGTGGGTCCTAATGCAGGTGGTTAAGGGTTGGATTTGTATGAGGGAGTGGTGAGCCTTTCTCAGAAAGGCCCTTGGGAGGGAAAACAAAAATTTATCTTAAGATGGCAGTTTTCACTTAAGATGGCCATCCAGATGCTAAGCAAGGACCTACAACCACTGATCTACATCTCCAGCCCTTTTTATTTTAATTTAAGACAGGGTCTCGCTAAATTCCCCAGAATGGCCTAAGATTTTCGCTTCTCCTGCCTCAACCTGAGTTGTTGGGATTACAGGTGTGCACCAACTACCAGCTCATATCCCAGTTTTAAGACCCCTGAGTGAAGAGACTGGGGTTACAGCTCAGTAGTAAAGCACTCACCTAGCATTTACAAGGCCCTGGATTCCATCCACAGTACTGAAAAAAAAAAAAAGCAGAAGACCACTGAGTAAGATGTGAAACCCTGGATGGATTTTTTAGCAAAGACTCAAAGCAGAACTTGTCATCCTCCAGCCTCAGCTTCCCAAATTGCATGCACCAATGCACCCAGCTCAAAGCAGAATCTTGGAAAAAAACTCAGTGTGGCTGCTTTCTAGAGAAATCACCTATAAAGGGTAAAAGTGGAAGAAGAAAGACCTGTTGTATTTCAAATACAATATTAATTCAGTTAAGGAATAATGGTTGATTAGACCAGGGTAGTATCTATCCAGGTGGTGAAAAATATGGAATATAAATAAATTTACTTTAAAAAATAAGGTTATTGCTATGTGCAGTGGTGCACACCTTTAATCCCAGCCACCAGTAGGCTGAGGCAAGAGGATTGCAAGTTCAGGGCCAGCCTTGGCAATTTAGGCCCTAAGCACCTTAAACGCTGTCTCAATAAATGATAATAATAATAAGGTTAATGGACTTAATTTTTCAGCCAAAAGTTTTTATTAACCTTTTGATACCTGCTACTGTTTCCCTTTATTTGGGTTGGGGATATAGTTGTAGTTCAGCTGGTAGGCACAAGGCCCCAGGTTCAATCTCCAGCACCAAAAAAAAAAAAAGTATGAGGGTGTTTTTAAAAATTATATAACTTGAGCCAGGTGCAGTGGCATTTCCCTATAATCCCAGTGTCTCAGAAGCTTAAGGCAGGGGGAGGATCATAAGTTCAAGACCAGACTCAGCAACTTAGTCTCAAAATAAAAACTAAAAAGTATTGGGGATGTAGCTCAGAGGTAAAGTATCCCAGGGTTCAATACTCAATACTCCCCCCAAAATTACATAACTTTAATAAGGAGGAAACAGCCTGTGAAGTTCACGGGGTGCTTTGAGAAAGCAGTGCCTGGAATTTAACTGTCATGGAATATGTGTTGACACTAAAATATCTTTGATTTTCTCAAGTAAGATTTCTGGGGACCCAGAAATCTTACTTGAGAAAACATGAAATTCACAGAAGAGTCTGAGATGTGATGTAGAAACCTGTCTGATAGAGAAACCAAATATCATAGAGGACCAAAATGCTAACTATGAAACCTAGTTTCCCCACCTACTGGCTTGCGATTTGGGGCAGCTTACTTAACTTGCTTCATTCCTCAGTTGTGAGAGGGTGTTTCCTCAGGATTGTTTGACAAATAGTGTTTATGGAGTATGAGTAATGATACCTAGTGTATGATAAACATCGATATGAAAGTAGACCCAGAGTTCCCTGAAGGAGACAGAACTAGAGTGGGAAACAATCCTTTTCTTATGTGCTATTGAGAGAAAACATTAAGAAGCTAAATCATGCTGTGGGCCTATCTGAGCAGTATGTATAGGGAGAGGCTATGTCCAGCCATTCTCCTTACCTAGCTCATGACCCTCTCAACATGATATTGATAGGGTCTGCTGTGGAGAAAAACCTTCGGACATATCTGATAGCCAGAAACGGAATATTTCCAGTTATTCAAGAAAACAGCACTAGAGGTGAGTAGGTACAGAAGGCAGTAGCCCAGAGGGTGTCATGAGGATTTGCAAAACGATTTGCTGGTCTGTACCTCTGTGTGTGTGTGTGTGTGTGTGTGTGTGTGTGTGAGAGAGAGAGAGAGAGAGAGATCTGTGTGATTTAACCCAGGGTCACTCTACCACTGAGTCACATCCCTAGCCCAACCCTCCTCCCCACTTTTTTTTTTTTTGAGTCGAAGTCTTGGTAAGCTTCTGAGGCTAGCCTGGAACCTGTGATCCTCCTACCTCAGCCTCCCAAGTTGCTGGGATTATAGCATGCACCATCACCCATCACACCTGACTTGGTCTATACCTCACAAACAAAGCAACTATGGTCAATAGCCAGTGCAGAACAGTGCCCGAGGATCAGCAGAGGGATGCTGAGCTGCAGTTGAGATTTGGGACATTTCTGTAAATATGCCAAACTTGCACTCACCTATGGATAAGGTCAAGGAATAGAAAGGTGACATTTTATCATTTAAACTTCACTTCTCAGCATTTCATGATGCACATTTAACTTGCTCTATTATCTGAGTAACTATAAGAATCACTAAGGCCAAGAAAAGCAGGACAGATAGCAAAGTTCTACAGCTAGTTATTACCTATTGACTTTTCTGTGTTTCAAAGGTCTTTCAGGGACACTTTGGTAATACCAGTAATAAACACATTTTAATAGTACTTTACAATTTACAAAGTGTTTTCATACACATTACATATAGTTCTTGAAATCAGTAACAGACATTCCAATTAGATGATACATAGATTTCATTATGTGGAGGTACTATAATATATTAGCCATAGATAATAAGATTAGATAATAAGGTGGTTTCCAATTTGTTATTAAAAACAATGATGAGGGCTGGGGATATAGCTCAGTTGGTAGAGTGCTTGCTTTGCATGCATAAGGCCCTGGGAGCTGGGGTTGTGGCTCAGCAGGAGAGCACTCACCTAGCCTGTGCAAGGCTCTGGGTTTGATCCTCAGCACCACATAAAAGTAAATAAATAAAATAAAGGTATTTTGTCCAACTACAACTAAAAAAATAAATATAAATGATGATGGGGCTGGGGTTGCAGCTCAGTGGCAGAGTGCTCGCCTAGCATGCGCAAGGCACTGGGTTCAATTCTCAGCACCACATAAATATAAAATAAAGATATTGTGTCCACCTAACACTGAAAAATAAATTTTAAAAGACGAGAGTTTTGATGAATGATTTTTGCATATCTATAATTATTTTTTCTGAAGAGTCCTTAAAATAGAAAGAATTGCTGATTCAGAAAGTATGCCCATTGTAGAAGTTTTTAATGTATGATATAAATTCAAAGAAATCCCTATTGGATTATTAGATGAATTGTTTTGATGTATTTTTCTATTATATTTATTTATAATGAAATTAACATGTAACTTTTTTTAAACAGATCTTTTTATTTAAATATCTCTGTCACATTCCACTCTTGCCAGGTTTCCACTCCCATCACTCTAACAAAACTACTCACCATGATTGTGGACTACTTCTATATTTTGATATACAATGGACATATTTTACCCCTAACCTTACTTGTCTTCTCCAGGGAACTTAACATTGTTGGCCAACCTCCCTTCTGGAATTACTTATTTCCTTGGCTTTCATGACACCATTCTCTCCCGATTTTCCTCCAGCCCCTTGGACTGATATTTCTAGTTTACAGACTGTGTCAGAGGTCCCCAGGCCCACCTTTAGGCTCAATGATTTGGTAGAGGAACTTATGTAAGTTTGAAAACTGTTATGGTTTATTGAAGTTATCAGACACAGGTTTAAATCAGCAAAGGGAAAAGGCTTGGGGAGCAAAGACCAGAAGAAAACAAATCCGAGTTTCCAGGTGTCCGCTCCTGTTGGAGTTGCATGAACATTAATTCTCCTAGCAATGATGTGTGACAACACATGTGCAGTGTTGCCAAGTGGGGGAGCTCACCCAAGCCCTGATGTCAGAGTCACATGGGCATGTAACGACTGGCAACTACTTAGACTTCATGCTCACAAGCCTCAGGCATACAAAAAAATATACTTATTGGGATATTCCAAGTACATAGAGGTTATTTCCCAGGAGGCCTTAAACTAAGCTTTTCTTTGGAATGGTTTTTTTTTTTTTTTTAGAGAGAGAGAGAATTTTTTAATATTTATTTTTCAGTTCTCGGTGGACACACGTCTTTGTTTGTATGTGGTGCTGAGGATCGAACCCAGGCCAGGCAAGCGCGCTACCACTTGAGACACATTCCCCAGCCTGGAATGTTCTTAATTTTAGTAATCAGGCCTAATAAGTTAACCCTTTTCTGCACGGGCTTATTAAATGCTGGGTTTTCTCTAAATGCTGGGTTTTCTCAAATTCTGCCTAGATTTCCTTCTCTTCTCAATAATTTTCCCCTAAGCATCCATTCATGCCACCATCTACACAATGATAACTCTCACATTTTGTTTTGTTCTGTTTTGTTAACTTGCAAGTGGCTTTGTTGTTTTTTTCCCCTTATTTATTTATTGGTAGGTAATGATGGGATTCATTATTACATATTTGTATCTACACCAAATATAACAATGTAATTTGCCCAGTATCATACTCCAGTATTTCCTCTTTCCTTTTCTCTCCTTTTGGTCCTTTCCCTCTGCTGATCTCCCTTTAATTTTCATGAGATCCACCCCCACACCTTTCTTTTCTTTCTTCCTCTCTAGTTTCCACATAAGAGAGAAAACATGTCTCCCTGACCATCTGAGTTTGGCTTATTTAACTTAACCTTCTCAACTTCCAACCCTTTGCCTGCAAATGATATAATTTCATAGTTCTTTATGGCTGAATAAAACTCTATTGTACACACATACCACATTTTCTTTATCCATTCATCCACCGATGGACACCTAGGCTGGTTCCACAGTTTGGATATTGTGAATTGTGCTGCTATGAACATGACTCCCACGTTTGTATCTTCAGTTCAGATAGATATATCCTTTGAGGTCCAGGCCCTTCTTGACAACAGCCTATTTAATTTTTCCACATGAATGTCAAATTCCGCATATTCAAGACTTAATCTACCATGGCGCAGTGGTGCACACCTGTAATCCCCGTGGTTCAGGAGCCTGGAGCCCGAGGAGCAAAAGTTCAAAGCCAGCCTCAGCAATTTAGCAGGACTCTAAGCAACTTGGTGAGACCCTGTCTCAAAAAAAAATAAAAAAATAAAATAAAATTTAAAAAAACTCAAGAATCTTCCCCCCAAATCTCTACATTTTCCATGTCTCCTATCTCAATATTATTATGTACTGAGTTATAGTAGAAAGAGAGTTAGGGACACAGTGGTGCAAAATGATCATTCCAGCTAGAGATTAGCATGTGCAAAAAGCCCTGAGGAACAGGGAGCATGGCATAGTGAAGAAACCAAACCGAAGGCCAGTGTAGCAAGAATACAGAAAGCCAGCAGAAACTAGGGCATGCTGTCTGGATACAGGATTACCGTGGCACATGCCTGTAACCCCAGCTGGGCACCATGGCACATACCTGTAATCCCAAAGACTGGGAAGGCTGAGACCAGAGGATCCAGAATTCAAAGCCAGCCTCAGCAACACCAGACACTGAGCAACTCAGTGAGACCCTGTCTCTAAATAAAATACAAAATAGGTATGGGATGTGGCTCAGTGATCAAGTGCCCCTGAGTTCAATCCCTGGGACAAGAGAGAGAGAGAGAGAGAGAGAGAGAGAGAGAGAGAGAGAGAGAGAAAGAAAATAATAATGATAGTTTGGATATTCTTAAAATCTGCAGTTTCTGACTCCTCATATCCAATCTATCACACAGTATTTATTGTTGATTTAGCTTTCTAAATATTGGCCCAAATCCCTCTAATTGTCTCCATTTCCACTATCCTAAATTAATTCCCACCCCAAGACACCACCCCCTTAGCTCTGTGAGTTCTGACTCCCCTGCAATAAGACTGATCTTTTCTAAAGGGAGCTGATCCTTGCTCTTCCAAACAACATTCCTGTCTTCCTATTGATCCTAGAGTGAAGAACAAAATCCTTAAGAGCTTATAAACCTATAACATCTGAGCAGGACTGGCTCACTAGACACAGCATGCCCTAGTTTCCGCCTGCTTTCCACATTCTTGCTACACTGGCCTTGGGTTTGGTTTCTTCACTATGCCATGCTCCCTGTTGCCTCAGGGCTTTCTGCCTATGCTCTTCTCTAGCTGGAATGATCATTTTGCACCACCATCCCTACACACTTTACAGATTTAATACCTCCTCCAACTTAAAGAAGTTCCCGTCTAGAGCAGAACAATTTTTGTTAGATGTTCTTATATATCTCTGTTTCTTTCCTTTAGACTATT
This sequence comes from Marmota marmota marmota, assembly GCF_001458135.2. Lineage (NCBI taxonomy): Eukaryota > Metazoa > Chordata > Mammalia > Rodentia > Sciuridae > Marmota > Marmota marmota. Next base: position 2,914,113 of record NW_026000077.1, read on the forward strand.
TCTAAGAAGCAGTATAGAACAGGAATTAAGAACACAGGCCTGACTGGATTTGAATTCCAGCTGTCACCTACTGTTTGTTTGACCTTGGATGACTTAATTAATCTTTCTCTGCCTGTTTCATCACATACTCATATAAGCGAGGAAAATAGTTATATGTATTTTTACTATTGTACATATAATAAATTATTTGATGGCTAAATTGATACATGGAAAGTATCTAGATCAAGGCCTAACACAGAAGTACATAATACTGGGGCTGGGGATGTGGCTCAAGCGGTAGCCTGCTCTCCTGGCATGCATGCGGCCCGGGTTCGATCCTCAGCACCACATACAAAGATGTTGTGTCCGCCGAAAACTAAAAAAAAAATAAATATTAAAAAATTCTCTCTCTCTTAAAAAAAAAGTACATAATACTTTTATCATAATGTCTCTGTTTGTATTAATGCTTTCACTAGTGTTATTATCTGATTGATATTTGTCTCATTAAACTCCATGAAAGGGATGATACCTGATTTTGCTTACCATTTTATTCAGATGGCAGATAGGTACTTATTATTACTATTCAGTGATATGCCAAAAAAATTTTCACTAGTACACAGTTTTCCTGCTTTAGCAGTGCTTGGATGTAATCAAAATTTGGCCCCTAGCCCAGCAGACTGCTCAGCTTCTCACAGCCCCTCCAACAGGTTCAATGACATGAATGTACTTAATGTACTGAACTTCAAAATGATTAGGGATGGGGATGTAGTTCAGTGATAGAGAACTTGTCTAGCATGTGTGAGGCCCTGGGTTTGATCCCCAGCACCATAAATTGAAATAAAATGGTATATTTATTTTGGTACCAGGGACATTATTGAAACAGTTGGTAAAAATTGAACAGGGTCTAAGGAATTAGGTGGTAGTAATGCATCAGTGTTAATCTACTGATTTTGATAGTTGTACTATGGCTAAATAGGAAAATATTCTTGTTTGTAGGAAATACATCAACAAATTTCAAAAGTGATGGGGTATCATGTCTGCAGTTTGCTTCCAAATGGTCCAGGAAATACTCTGGTTTCTCTTCAGATCGTATAAATCTTTCGCCTTTTACCAAATGGTCCAGGAAAAAAGGTTTTGTGTTGTACTTGTAACTCTTTAATAGAATTGAAATTGTTTGTGAACAAATTTTAAAACTAAAAAATGGGAAATATCACTCTGTTAAAACAGATAAAAAAAAAAATGAATCTTGGATAGTTGAAACATCAGAATTTGAGCACAGACCTTCAGGATTACAACCTTGAATACTTTCCCGTACAGCCAATGCCATGTTAATATAATAACATTTCATTGTAGTATGCATTTTGGATATATAGGGGGTTATTTGCTGAAGATTGTCTTTTCTTACTTTCTAGCACCTTATTATGTAATGAATCACCATCCTCCAAAGTATCCCTAGCAAAGATAGCTATAAATTAATAATAAGATTTTTAAAAATGGGGCTGGGGTTGTGGATCAGTGGTAGAGCACTTGCCTTGCATGTGTAAGGCACTGGGTTCGATTCTCAGCACCACATATAAATAAATGAATAAAATAAAGGTCCATCAACAACTAAAAAAAAAAAAAAAAAAGGAATGGAGGGCTGGGGATGTGGCTCAAGCGGTAGCGCGCTCTCCTGGCATGCATGCGGCCTGGGTTCGATCCTCAGCACCACATACAAACAAAGATGTTGTGTCCACCGAAAACTAAAAAAAATAAATAAATATTTTTTTAAAAAATTCTCTCTCTGTCTGTTTAAAAAAAAATGGAATGGAAATAAGAAAGCAAGTCTGGTGTACAAAAATAATTGCATTCTGAAACTAACTACAAGTGATTTTTTCAAAATTTTGTGATATTGTTGCATTTGTCACAGAGATGTATGGATTTACTAGAGGATTTATTTATGTATGGATTTACTTTATCACCTCCTTCAGTTGTAAATCTACTGTACTATGGTCAAATAGGACTTGTTGTCTGCCCATTTTAAATTACATTTATATTTTATTTGATGTTAAAACTGCTGTGTTTTTATTGTGTAAGTATACAAATTAATCACTACAAGGAATGGTCCAGGATGCTGGTTTGGGATTGGAATACAATTGCTGAGGGAGTTTATGGCTAAGGTCCCCCCCAAACCATGAAAGAATTGAGATCCTGACTAATATAGAGGGGTAGGTAACAGGTACAGTCCTGGGGCAATTCTTCATCATTTAGCGGTGGAGGGAAGATACCAAAGGTTATGAGCCAACAAACTAAAGCACCCAAAAGCCAAATTCAAGCTGCTGCATGTTTTTGTATGTTACAAGTCCCCAGGTAGAAATGTTTTCTTCTTTTCTTTATTTTTATTTTTTTCTTTTTTTACTATTTTTTTTTTGTGTGTGTGTGTTGGTATGTGTATGTATGTGTGTATGGTACATGGTACTGGAGATTGAAACCAGGGTCTTGTGCCCACTAGGCAAGCACTCTACCCCTGAGCAATACCCCAGTCCTTTTTGAATTTATTTTGAGACAGGTTTTTACTAAATTGCTACTCTGGCCTTAAACTGGAGGTTCTCCTACCCCAGCCTCCTGGAGTAGCTGAGATTACAAGAGTGTACCACCACACTCAGCAAGAACATCTAATTTTTTTTAAAATTTGTTTTAATTAGTTATACATGACAGTAGAATGCATTTATGCACTTTGATATATCATACATAGATGAGGTATAATTTTCATTCTTCTGATTGTACATGTTGTAGGATCACATTGGTCATGCAGTCATATGTATACATAAAGTACTAATGTCTGTTTCATTCTACTATCTTTCTATCCCCATATCCCCTCCCATGCTTTAGGAGGCAGGGAACAGGTCTAATTGATTTCAGGTATTTGTTGCTATAAATTAAAGCATGAATCAAATAGATAGCTAATAGCTAGAGAGATAGTGATTAATTTATACAAGATTAAGAGACAGCTGAATGCAGTAATACATGCCTGTAATCCCAGCAACACTGGAGGCTGAAGTAGGAGAATCACAAGTACAAGGTCAGCTTCAGCAATTTAGTGAGACCCTCAGCAATTCAGCAAGACCCTGTTTCAAAATAACAAAAAATAATAACAAAAAGGACTGGGAATGTAGCTCAGTGGTAAAACACTCCTGTTAAATTCTCAGTACAAAAAAAGAAAAAAAAGATTTAGAGACATGTCACAATAATTTTAATAGATATCCATTTAATAATACAGTATATTTTCAAAAAAATTTTCTTTTCATTCGACTTATGCTTCACAAATAGTCCCATTTTATCATAACGACTTGGACAACTTTGAAAAATGCCATTGCTAGCCAGGTGCATTCCCCAGCAACTCAGGAGGCTGAGGCAGGAGGATCGCAGATTCAAAATCAGCCTCAGGAACTTAAAGAGGCCCTAAGCAACTTATCTAGACCCTGTCTCTAGATAAAATATTTTTTTTGAAAAGGGTGGGTTGGGGATGTGACTCAGTGGTTAAGCGCCCCTGGTTTCAATCCCTTATACCACAAATAAAATAAAATAAAAAGGACTGTGGATGTAGCTCAGTGGGAAAGTATCCCAGGTTCAATCTTCAGTATGAGGGGAAAAAAAGAGAGAAGAAAAATGTCATTGCTAACTCTTCAGATTCTTGTCCATTTATACATGTTTCATTCTAAGTTATACAGGAGATTGACTCACTCAACCTTCTTTCTAAACAATTTTTTTGCGGGCCTTACTCCAGCATAGAGAAGTGTGTTCTAGACCCTCTTTTAGCAAAGTGTGACCATGTGACTCAATTCTGGCTAATAAAACTTAAGTGGAAGTCATTTGCTCTTGACTCTTCCTTTGTCTCCTTGTTTGGAATATGTATAATATTTCATCAATTAGCAAGAAAACGGCAGGAAGATGGAAACAGCCTGGTTTTCTCTGGTGGGGGAACAGGGTAGAGAGGCACTCTACCACTAAGCCATAGTCTCAGCCTTTTCTATTTTGATTTTTTGTTTGTTTGTTTGTTTTGTGTGTGTGTGTTACTAGGGATTGAGTCCAGGGCCTTGTACATGCAAGGCAAGCACTCTACCAACTGAGTTATATCCCCAGCCCTCTATTTTTATTTTGAAACAAGGTCACAATAAGATTCCCAGACTGGCCTCTAACTTGCAATCCTCCAGCCTCAGCCTCCAGAGTTGAGAAATAACCATGCTCAACTAAAGATGGTCCCCCCATCCCGTTTTTTTTTATACTGGGGATTGAACCCAGGGGGCACTTTATTGCTAAGTTACATCCCCATATCTTTTTATTTTTATTTTTTAAATTTTGAGATAAGTTCTCACTAATTTTCTGAGACTAACCTCAAATTTTTGACCCTCCTACCTTTAGCCTCCCACATCCCTGGGATTGTAGGCATGCGCCATCATATCCAGCTGAAGCCGAGTTTTTTCTTTTTTAGTTGTAGATGGACACAATATCTTTATTTAATTTATTTATTTATGAGGTCTGAGGATCAAACCCAGTGCCTCACACGTGCTAGGCAAACACTCCACCACTGAGCCACAATCCCAGATCTGAAGGCTGGTTCTTTGATTCCATCTTTCAAATCTTTTAACCAGTCATGGTCTACATACCAATGATGTTTATAAATAAACTTCTGTGGAGAAAAGGCTGTCCCCTGCCCTGAGTTACCCCATTTTATGAGCAGCAGTTTGCTCGAAATCTGTCCCAACCAACCTGTGACAGGCTTTTTAATATTTAGCAGGTACCTCTTTAGGATCTCTGTATATTAAAGGGTTTACATCAGTAGGATCCTTTAAATCTAATTTTATCTCCTCTGGGGCTGTTATTGCTATCTCTCTTCTAACCTCCTGCTCTGTGGGGTACCATGGATCCCTGAAGACAAGCACCATTTTAGGGCATTTCTTTTTATTCTGTTCCTTATCTTCTTCCTAAAGCTAATTTTTTTGGTTTCCTAGTTTTCTTGCCCACTCAAATAATTTCTTAGTACAATTCTATTGTCCACCTTACAGAGGAATAATTGTAGATGTGTGAACTGAGGTTTGTTTCCCTTATTTTTGCTACTTTATATGTTTCTTTTTGTAAACCAGTTCTCATAACTGGCTTGAGTGCAGGCTTGAGTGCCTTCCAGATCTCCAGCCTTCCACACTTCTCTGCACAGATCCGAGGTGTGCTCTCCTTCCAGGGCCCTAGTTGGATTTCACCACAAATGGTTTGCCTTAGGTTGGCAGAACTTGGCATGGGTGCCAAAATTTATCTATATTGCCATTTTGACCTATATTTTGAATATTTTCAATTATTTTGCCACTGTTTGATCATTGGATTCCTTCTCTAAGGAATGGAATCCTGCCGACTATGCCAGTTGTGAGTGAGCTATGATGTTAACATAGGCCAGACACGTTTATGTCTTTCCACAAAGTCAGAATTTATCAAATAACAATAGATTCACAGGGAACCTCAGTGTCATTCACTTTATTTATTTATTTATTTATTTATTTTGATAATAGGGATAGAACCCAGGGGTGCTCAACTACTGAGCCACATCCCTAGCCCTTTTTATTATTTTTTTTATTTTGAGACAGGGTCTAATTTGCTTAAGGCCTTGCTAAATTGATAAGGCTGACTTTTTGGGGGTGGGGGGGTACCATGGATTGAACTCAGGGGCACTCGACCACTGAGCCACATCCCCAGCCCTATTTTGTATTTTGTTTAGAGACAGGGGCTCAACGCCTTGATTTAGCTGAGGCTGGCTTTGGATTTATGATCCTCCTGCCTCAGCCTCCAGAGCGGCTAGGATTACTGAGCTGCGCCCTCTTGCCTGGCTCACAACACCCATATCATGGCATGGATTCATTCATGTGCCTCTGATTTAATTCAGTGTGTTCACAGGGACAGGTGGTAAAAATTTTTTTTGGTACAAATTATCAGTTTGTGCTTTATAGTTGTGCTAACCATCTGGGGGTTGTCCCTTTCCATCAATTCTGTACGTATATCCAACCTCTAGTGGCTATCTATCTGCCCAGACAAGTTACCAAGTCATTCTGCCTTAGCGCTTGAACTCAAAATGGAGTTGCTCAGAGCAAAATCCTGCTTATCAAATGCAATAGCTCAGAGAAGGGGACAACCTGGTCCCCATATTTCTTTCTTGTTTAAGAAAGTTTTCTGGCTGGGCATGCTGTTGCATGTCTATAATCCCAGAAAATCAGGAAGCTGAGGCAGGAGGTTTCCAAGTTTGAGATCAATTTCAGCAATTTAGGGAGACTTTGTCTCAATGTAAAAAAATAAAAAGGGCTGGGGGACTGGGGATGTAGCTCAGGGGTAAAGTACCCCTAGGTTTGATACCCAGTACTTCAATAAATAAATAAATGCCAGGGGGTAGCTCAGTGGTAGAGTGCCCCTGGACCACAAAAGAAAAGAAGCAAAGAAAGAAAAAAATAAACAAAGGAAGAAAGTAAGTTTAATAGCAACTTGCAACTAAATGTAGTTTTGTTACAGAACCCAAGTTTAGGCAGGGCATGGTGGCACAGGCCTGTAATCTCAGTGACTCCTGAGGCAGAGGCAGAAGGAACAAAAGGTCGAGGCCAGTCTTAGGAATTTAGACAAGACCTTGCCTCAAATTAAATGAGGGCTGGGGAAAATGCCCATCAACAGATGAATGGATTAACAAATTGTGTTCTATAGAGAGAGTGGAGTTCTACTCAGCCACTAAAAAGAATGAAATTATGGCATTTGTCAGTAAAGGGATGGAAAAGTGTTGCACACTGTAATCCCAGCAGTTTGGCAGGCTGAGGCAGAAGGATCACGAATTCAAAGCTAGCTTTAGTAACTTAGAGAGGCCCTATGCAACTCAATGAGACCTGTTGAGGGCCACAGCCAAGTCAGCGGATTCGGGGATCACACATGGCATTTTTGCCAGAAGGGAGTGGTTGAGAGGTGACTCCAGGGAGCCATTGAGATGATGATGGTTATGTTAAGCTGTGTATTCAATTGTATATTAGACCTTTACTGTCCGGTAATAGGGCGGCTCTTGCTACCTTGGTCACCAGCTACTTTGGAGTTCCCATTGATTTCTCCCAGGGTTCCCAGAGTGAGTGCGCTCGCAGCCCGGTGAAGTGGAAGAGAGTTCCCGGGGAGTGTGCGTGGAGTGCTGGTGGAGTCTGGGCAATAAAGTTTCCTGTTTGAACATACAAGTGCTTTGTGGCAGCTCGGTTATTTGTGCCCAGCCAGACTGCGGCAGAGACCCTGTCTCTAAATAAAATATAAAAAAGGGCTGGTTAAGTGGTTAAGCACCCCTGGATTCAATTCCTGGTACAAAAAAAAAATGGAAAATATCATATTAAATAAAATTAGCCAAACTTAGAAACTCAAAAGTTGAATGCTTTCTCTCATATGCGGAAAATAGAGTAAAATAAATGAAAGGGGGAGGGAAGGATAAATTTTTACATAAAGCACCAATCAAATACAAAATGATAAACAAGCTAAAGGAAGCCTGGTAGAGTAGAGGGAGGAGAAGGGGAGAGGAGGACGAGGACGAGGAGAGGGAATGATCATGAACTGAAATCATGAAATCATCCACACGTGTCTGAGTTTGTCAGGAGGAATCTAGCTACTATGTATAACCATAAAGATCTTTTTTAAAAAAATATATATATTTTTTTTAGTTGTAGATGGACACGATACTTTTATTTTACTGATTTATTTTATTTTATTGATTTATTTTTATGCTGAGGACCAAACCCAGTGCCTATTAAGTGCTAACAAGTTTTCTACCACTGAGCTACAACCTCGGCCCCATAAAAATCTTAAAGGGCCAGGGAGGCATTGGGATACAGCTCAATAGTGAGGTGCCCCCTGAGTTCAATCCTCAGTACCTAATCAAGCAATCAATCAAAGAACCCAGGTTGGCAGGCTCATCCCGTGGAAAAACCAATGCCCAAGAGATGAGTGTCGGGGCCTGAGAAAGGCTTTATTCAGTAGCCAAAGTGTGGAAAAGAAGAAGCTTTGCTCCCAAATCACCTTCTCCGAGTTCTGGAATAATGAGGAAGAGGAATAGGTTAATAAAGGGGAAGAACATTCATGTCCTTTCTGGGAATAGATGAAGATCTTGGGTGCCACGTCTCTTCATTATGTCTTGGTTTCCAATCATGGTGGCTGCAGGTGCCTTTAGCTTTAAAGTCTGGGTCAAATTAACTCTATTTTTAATTTTTTAAAAAATATTTATTTATTTATTTTTTAGATGTAGATGGACACAACACAATGCCTTTATTTTTATGTGGTGCTGAGGATCGAACCCCGGTCCCGCCTGTGCTAGGCGAGCGCTCTACCGCTGAGCCACAATCCCAGCCCCTCTGTTTTTAATTTTGGACAAAACATTTCTCAAATGTTTAATAGGTCTATGGGCAGAGTTGAGTAGAATCTGATGGACAACACAGGAGACGGACACAATGTGAAGAGAGAGATGCCAAGCCTTTTCATCCCCTTTCAGTCAGGCACCCATCAGACTTGGGCAGGCCTACGTGAAGAGTCAGTGTTTTCAGCAAAGTGGCCTTCAGGTTCCTAAAGAGTAAACTAGGCAACCATTATCATCGTAATCCACACATCAGAGATGTTATCTAGAGGGAGATTAATAAGGGACCACCCGGGGTGGGGCTGTGGCTCAGTGGTAGAGCACTTGCCTAGCATGTGGGAGACACTGGGTTCCATAAGCTTAATTTAGTTTTTGCCTTTTTTTTTTTTTTTAATGGGATGCTGAGAATTGAAGTTAAAGACTTGTACATGCACACTACCACTAAGCTATGTTCTATTCCCAGCCCAGTATTCTTTTTTTCTCTGTTTCTTTTTTATTTAGTCAGGTCTCATTAATAACATGGTAGAAAGCAGCCAAATGTGGTGATACACACCTGTAATCCCAGCTACTTGGGAGGTCTTTCCAGGAAGATCACAACTTCACTGCCAGCCTCGGAAAATTGGTGAAACCCTGTCTCAAAAATAATAACAATAAAAAAAAGGATCTCAGGATATACCTCAATGTTAGAATGCTTGCCTAGTATGTGTGAGGCCCTGGGTTCAATCCCCAGTACTGAAAAACAAATAAAGGAATAACCCCCCAAATCATGCCATTCTTTTGTATATGTGTGGTGTGTGTGTGTGTGTGTGTGTTGCTGGCGATTGAAACAGGGCCTTGTGCAGATGAGGCAAATATTCTACCAACTGAGCTGTGTCCCCAGCCCCCAAATCATGCTGTTTTGATTTTTGTTTTAAAAAACTTCCAGATCCAGCCAGGCGTTGTGAAGCACACCTGTAATCCTGGCCATTTGGGAGGCTGAGGCAAGTTCAAGGCCAGCCTGGGCAATTTAGCAAGATCCTGCCTTAAAATAAGAAATGAAAAGGGCTGAGGATGTAGAGTTCAGTTATAAAGAACCCCTAGGTTCAGGGCTGGGGTTGTGGTTCAGTGGTAGAGCACTTGCCTCATATGCGTGAGGCACTAGGTTCAATTCTCAGCACCACATATACATAAATTAATAAAATAAAGGGTCTATCAACAACTAAAAATAAATAAATAAATAAATAAGAACCCTTTCGGTACCAAAAAAAAAAAAAGAAAGAAAAATGTTAAAGATTATGACTGTTATGGGTTTTTGTAGAGGTATGAGGGATTGAACTCAGGGGCACTTAACCACTGAGCCACATCCCCAGTCCTATTTTGTATTTTATTTAGAGACAGGGTCTCACTGAGCTGCTTAGCACCTGCCTCACTGTTGCTGAGGCTGGCTTTGAACTCTTGATCCTCCTGCCTCAGCCTCCCAAGCCACTGGGATTACAGGTGTGCACCACCCACCCAGATCTCTGTTATGGTTTTGATCTGGAATGGCCTCCAAAATGTCATGTCTTCAGAAGTGGAGCTTCTAACGATGATTGGATCATAAAGGTTCTGACTTCCTTAGTGGGTTAATTTCCATTGTATGGATTAATCCATTAATAAATGAATGGAATACTGAGATATGGGACCTAGATAAAGGTAGTAGGTCCCTAGGTGGGCCGGGGCTGGAAAAGTTCATCTTCCCTGAGGCCCTTCCCGTTCCCTCACCCCCTCTGCCCCCCTCCTTCTGTTTCCCAACTGCCTTGAACTAAGCAGTTTTCTTCTACCATTCCCTTCAGATATGATCTTCTGCCTTACCTCAAGCTCAAAGCATGGAGCCAGCAGATTGAATACTCTAAACAAAAAACACTAAACCAAAATAAATCTTTCTTCCTAAATAAAAAATATATATTTAAAATATTTATTTATTTATTTTTGTGAGGTGCTTGGGATTGAACCCAGGGCCCTATGCATGCGAGGAAAGCACTCTACCAACTGAGCTATATCCCCAGCCCCTCTAAGTTGTTTTTGTCTGGTGTTTTGGTCACAGCAATTAAAAAAACAATGGTACTCTTTTTTTTTTTTTTAACTTGGTGATTTCATAGTGATATTAAAAGAGAGAGAGAGAAGCAGATACCGTTGATGCCATGTTCCAAATCCTCTCAACCCATCTGACTTCTGTTACAGCTGTCAACAGTTCCCAGTACCCTAAGAGATTCCCATTCAAGCGCCTGTGTTTCTGTCCTTCTCCAACGGAGGTCTTTTTCAGAAATCTCCAGGAATGTATCATTGCTGAGCAACACAATCAGAGAGGTGGAAGTGAAGGGACTTAATATCTGTGGGGGAGGGCAGCCACCGACTAATGGGTGTTGGTGAATAAGAATATCAATGCTCAGTCTTATTCAAATGCAGAAAATACACCTGGAGGCTAACCGTAGACAAATTAATGAGCACCAGCAAGGCCTATTTCAATGTAAAAAACCTGTGGCTCTCCTGTCAACACCTCCGGTCAACCCCTTTGTCTCAGAGTTGGAAAACAGAAAGTAAGTGGGGCTGGGGTTGTAGCTCAGTGTTAGAGCACTTACCTAGTATGTGTGAGGCCCTCTGCACCACAATAAAATAAATAAACAAAATAAAGTATTTTGTCCATCTACAACTAAAAAATATTAAATATCTAGGAAGGCTATAGCCTTGATACTATATATATTTATATATATATATATTTTTTTTTTCTTTTAAGTTGTCAATGGACCTTTATTTATTTATTTATATGTGGTGCTGAGAATCGAACCCAGTGCCTCACACATGCCAGGCAAGTGCTCTACCACTGAGCCACAACCCGGCCCTTGTTACTTTTTCAGTCTCTATTTAACATACATTTTGCTCCATGATCTCCCCAGAACTACATATAAACTCCTAAGCTGACACACCAAAATGGAGTTTTTTGCTATCATGCCCCCTCCTATATGGTGGAAGTTCCATCTCTTTTCACTTAAAAAATCCTGCTCCGTTTCCTTTTCCTGGCATGACTGTCCATGGATTTTATTCTTCAAAAATTTGGGAGACAAGAACCCAGAGGAAACTGGTGACTGACGTGGGGAATCTCCTCTCAAACTCATCTCAAACATTGAAACTCCGGTTTCAGTGGCATCAGTGGAAGGATTCTGAGGCATTTCACGTGGTTTCTTAGCAGGACCCCAACAAAACAAAGTCCCAGTTGCCCACAACAGAACTGTTCATCTATAGACTCTTTGTTGGCTTTTTTCCTGCCATGTGCCACTCTCTCTGCTTTCCATCCTTTCTGGTATCCTTTGCCATATAATCTACCTACACTCACAGTCCTAATGATAAGGTCTGTTTTGGGGTTCATCAGAGCTAAAGGAGTTAAAATAGAGAAAAGGGAAAAAGTAAGCACCCTTACAGACACATGCTAGCTGAAGCCAGGGTGCAGTGGCACAGGTCTGTTCATGCCAGTGACTTGGAGGATTGAAAGTTCAAGGCCAGTCTCAGCAACTTAGGGAGACCCTGTCTCAAAATGAAAATTAAAGGGCTGGGGTTGTAGCTCAGTGGTAGAGCGCTTGCCTGGCACGAATGAGGCACTGGGTTCAATCCACAGCACCACGTAAAAATAAATAAAGGTATTGTGTCCATCTACAACTAAAAATTTTTTAAAAAAGTAAAAAGGGCTTAGGGATGTAGCTCAGTGGTAGAGGGCCCTTGGGTTAAATCCCCAGTATTGCAAAAGAAAAAAAAAAATCTATCTATACTATTTAGGGTGGGTTTTTTTCTTTTTTTTTAAAGAGAAAGAGAGAGAGAGAATTTCAATATTTATCTTTTTCAGTTTTTGGCAGACACAACATCTTTCATTTGTATGTGGTGCTAAGGATCGAACCCGGGCCGCACGCATGCCAGGAGAGCACGCTACCGCTTGAGCCACATCCCCAGCTCCTAGGGTGGGGGTTTACTCAGTGGTTCTACTACCCATGTTTAGCATATGTGATGTCCTGGGTTTAATCTCCAACATACAACACACACACACACACACTTAAAACAAAAACCAAACAGAACAACTTATTCACAAACAAATTATTCATCATTTGTTTAATTCCTTGGCGCTTTGGTTGATAGATATGTCCTCCCCACCTCACACACACACACACACACACACCCTTTTTGAGTAGTTTTTCTTGCTTTCCTTTGGCCTGTGAGTGCATATTTCCTTGAGTGTGTTGGCGACTCTTTCTGGAAATGCCTATTGGAAAAAGATGAAAAGCCAGATCCTAGTCTTTGTTAACCCAGAAAAGTTTAAGGAGAGAGGAGGAGAGTAGCCCTAGGGTAGATATCCCCAGGTACTACAAAACCAATTAATCATACCTCCTCCCTTTCCTTTAAGTAGCAATTCAGAGTTTGAACCTCACTATCAAACCCTCTGGGAGAAGGACCACTGGGGGAAGCCCTCCCTGGATTGCCATCCCCCGGCAGAGGGGATTTTTTTGGTTAAAGAGGAGGAATAATGCCCGTGGCCAGTCCACTCCCACCTCCCCATTTTTCTAACTCATCACTCTAGCAGGGTTTGGTGCTCTGATAAAGCCACCCCTGGCCCAGAGGTATTGGACTGCAGATATTTCTATAGTTGACGCTGGCAATGATTATCCAATGCCAGGGGGCTGGAGAGGCAAGAAGAGGAAGGAAAATGAGCTGATTTTGTCCAAGTGACCCTTTCATAGCCAAGGCAATGCTCTGTTTCCCAGAGTGCCACCACCACTCCAACTCCCCAGTGCACATGTACTAGTTCAAAACAACCTTATCTGCCCAGGAGTTTCTTACAGTTTGTTTGTTGTTATCTGGAAACAGGTAATTTCTTCACATTTGCACTTAGGAAAAGGAGCCAACAGCCTATTTCACCATATTGATCAAGAGAGGTCATTAAACACATTAGAATGACACTCTAACAAAGAAGGGGAGTTGGAACTGAGGTATGGAGTTAAAACAGAATGAATGAGCCTGTAATCCCAGCTACTCAGGAAGCTGAGGCAGGAAGATTCCAAGTTCGAGGCCAGCCTAGGCAACTTAGCAAGACCCTGTCTCCAAATAAAATTTTAAAAAGAGCTGAAGAGCAAGGTCAATGGCACACACCTGTAATCCCCTGGACTCAGGAGGCTGAGAAGGAGGATCACAAGTGGAAGCAAGCCTCAGCAACTTAGCAAGACCCTATCTCAAGAAAATAACATACAGGACTGGTTAAAAGGATTGGGGGGGTTGGGGTTGTGGTTCAGTAGTAGAGCATTTGCCTAGCATGTGTGAAGCACTGGGTTCCATCCTCAGCTTTATCACTGAGGGATGCTTTATCACTGAGGCACCCTGCTACCCAGTCCTTGCATTTAAATAAATAAAGGTCCATTGACAACTTAAATAAATAAATATACAAATAAAAGTAAAAAGGACTGGGGATGTAGCTCAATAGCTATGTGGTAAAGTACCCCTGCGTTCAGTCCCTAGTACCATTTAAAAAAAAAAAAAAAAGGCTGCAGTTATGTCTTCATAGTAGAGTGTTTGCTCGCCTAATATGTGTGAAGTGTGAAGTCCTAGATTCAACCCCCTGTACCACAAGAAAAGAACGAATGAATAAATAAGTGAATTAAACAATTAAGGGGACCTTATGTGGGACAAAAAGTCAGTTAGCATTCAGGACTTTTGATAAGAAAGCAATTCTTTGGCATATCACATTCTACCCAGATTTCTTCAATATCCAACCTTCGATACTTTTTTTTTACTATAATTTTTTTTTTTTTTTTTTAGTTTTAGGTGGACACAATATCTTTATTTTGTTTTTATGTGGTGCTGAGAATCGAATCTAGTGCCTCACGCATGCTAGGCGAGTGCACCACCACTTGAGCCACATCCCCAGCCCAACCTTCAATCCTTTCAGTTGTTTCTTTTGGTATTTGTATTTCTAAACTCTGAGCTACACTTCCAGCTTTAAACCCTTCTTTCTTTCTTAAATGTTGTTGTTGTTATTATTATTATTATTTTGTGGTCCTGGGTGAAGGCTATGGAAATGACAACCCCCAACACAGTGTGGTTGAGCAGAGGAAGGGAGGAAGAAGGCAAAACACTGATAACGTGGATCCTTTCCCAATACATCCTTTCCCAGTGACAAGACAATCCCTGGAAAAGGGCAAGCATTGATCCTTTCCCAATATGTCCTTCCTCAGTGACAGTACAATGGACCCTCCATTTCTTGCCCAGTAAAAACAAATTGCTAATTTTTGCAGAGTTTTTCCTGAATGCCCGTGTCCTGTTGAAGTCTTCAATGGTTAAGTCACCTCCCAGTGTGTAACTTATATAAGCCCAGACCCCTCCTGTAATGGCAGCCATTTTCTCTCCACAATGTGTGTCCATTCGATGCCTGACTTCGCTGCTGAATAAAGGCTTTGATAAATTCATGAGGTGTGCACCTGTCTCCGTCATTTGGTGCTTACACTCGGGATTGAGCTGAGGGATGCTTTATTACGGAGACACCTTGCTACCCAGTTCTTTATTTTTTATTTTGAGGCAGGGTTTTGCCAAGTTGCTGAGTCTGGCCTCAAACTTGTGATCCTCCCACCTCAAACTCCTGGGTGTCTAGAATTAGTGCACCACCAGACCTGACTTCAAAATCCCATCAGTAACTTTGAACTTGTAATTTTGTATTACTCTTCTTTTCTTCCTTTCTCCCTTTCCTTCCTTCCTTTTTTTTTTTCCTAAGGGACAAGGTCTTGCTGAATTGACTGGATTGGCCTCAAACTCTCAATCTTCTTGCCTCAGTCTCTTGAGTAGTAGGAACTACAGGTACATGCTATTACACCAGTCTTGCATCACTTTTCTTTATTTTATTATTTTTTTTTTTGTAGTTTAGATGAACACAATACCTTTATTTATCTTTATGTAGAGCTGAGGATCAAATCCAGGGCCTCACAGATGCTAGGCAAGTGCTCTACCACTGAGCTACAACCCAGCCCTGCATTACTTTTCTTGAAGAATGTCTCCCCAGTTGTATTTTTCAGGCCCTGCAAAACCTGAATTCACCCCTGACAACTACCTACTTTAGACAACGAAGAGTTACCTAACTTGTAGTCTTCCCCCACAACACACCATCTTGTAGATGCAATATTTGATCTCTCTAGTAATATTGTAACATTTGTTTCATTTTGCTTTTCAGTTGGTTACTTTTTTTAATCTAGTTTTTCTTTTTTAAAATATTTTGTAGTTGTAAATGGATAGCATGCTTTTATTTTATTTTATTTTTATTTGGTACCGGGGATTGAACTCAGGGGCACTCAACCACTGAGCCACATCCTCAGCCCTATTTTGTGTTTTATTAGAGACAGGGTCTCACTGAGACTGAGTTGCTTAGCGCCCTGCAATTGCTGAGGCTGGCTTTGAACTCGTGATTCTCCTGTCTCAGCCTCCCGAGCCGCTGGGATTACAGGTGTGTGCCACCGTGCCTAGATTATTTATTTTTTTAAATGTTTTTAATATATATATTTTTAGTTATAGGTGGACACAACTTCTTTTTAATTTTTACGTGGTGCTAAGGATGGAACCCAATGCCTCAAGCATGCTAGGTGAGTGCTCTACCACTGAGCCACAACCCCAAGCCTTATTTGTTTATTTTTATGTGGTGCTGAGGATTGAACTCAGTGCCTCACAAGTGCTAGGGAAGCTCTCTACCACTGAGCTACAGCCTCAGGCTCTAATCTGGTTTTATTCCCTGAATTCTCTCTGGTTTTTCTAAGTTCTCTTTTCCTCCATGGTTTGTTTTGGCCTCTCTCTCTTATAGTGGAGACTTTCCTTAAATGGGTGGTAGTCTAGCCAGACACATGGTACACACCTGTATTCCCACCATTTCAGGAGGCTGAGGCGGGAGGATCGCCTCAGCAATTTAGCAAAGCTCTGAGCAGCTAAGTGAGACCCTGTCTCAAAATAAAAAATAAAATGGCTGGGAATGTGACTCAGTGGTTAGGTGCCTCCGAGTTCAATCACCAGTACCCCCCCCCAAAAAAAAAGAGTGGTAGTCTAATTATATTTAAGAATGATCCACTTATGGGCTGGGGATGTGGCTCAGTGGCAGAGTGTTTGCCAAGCATGCATGAGGCCCTGGGTTTAATCCCTAGGGATTGGGGGCTGGGAGCTGATCAAAATCCTCCAGAGGGGGAAGTTTCTAAGGGGTAGTTATGTTTTCTAAGTGGTGAGTGTCATGGGTAACCTTCTAACATGGTTCCCAATGATCCTGACCTCTTGCTATTCACCTGCTGCTATTCATGCATGTGTAGTAAAGCATCAACCTTACCCAAAGAGGGGCCTGGCCCTTGCCCGCACCTCCTGAGAGGTAATCTCTAAACTCTTGGAATGTTCTGCCTGATAAGAATGTCTTTGTTTACCTGGGGGCCTTAGGCCATGCCAGATAGTCTTTGCTGACAATGTGGTTTATGGTGGGGGCTTTGAACCATGCATGCAGTATCAGTTCAAGCTCTGGAGGGGCTGGAGGGTCAGCCACCTAGACAATCAGTGATGTCTACGTGACAATAAGTCACAATAAAAATTCTGGACATCAAGGCTCAGGTGAGCTTCCCTGATTGGCAGTACTCCATGTACTTTGTCACACACCATTGCTGTGAGAAATAAAACCTGTCTGCAGACTCCACTGAGAGAGGACAGGTAGGTGTTCTACACCTAAAACTCTCCTGGAACCCATCCTACGTGCCTCTTCCCTTGGGTGATTCTAGTCTTAGTCTGTAACATTTATTATTGTTGTTATTATTATTATTATTATTATTATACGTGTGTGTGTGTGTGTGTGTGTGAGACTAGGGTAGCTCTCTACCACTGAGCTACATACACCCCCAGCCCTTTTTGTTTATTTATTTATTTATTTTTAAAAAATTTATTTACTTGTTTATTTGGTATTAAGGATTGAACTCAGGGGCACTTTAACATTGAGCCACATCCTCAGCCCTTTTTATTTCTTATTTAGAGACAGGGTGTCGCTGAGTTGCTTAGGGCCTCGATAAATTGCTGAGGCTGGCTTTGAATTTGCGATCCTCCTGCCTCAGCCTCCCAACTAGCTGCGATTACACATGTGCACCCCCACACCTGGTTTAGATTTGTTGTTTAAAGCCATTGAGTTGTTGTTAGGTGATCTGGTGGACCTAGGGATGGAGTATTCACCAACGTTTTTATCTGTTAAGTCTTTTCTCTAGGGTCAATTTCTTTGTAGAAGAATTCCGAGTCTCTCAGAGAGTATATTCTTAACTGCCTAAGTGCAGGGTCCAGAGTTGAAGAAGAAAACTAAACTTTCATTGATTCCCTTCATTTTTAGCCCCAAGTATGGGGTGTGCAAACACCTAAAGCCCAGCCCATATCGCCTACCTGGACAGGTCCTTGCCTGGCTACACCGAGTGGAGAAGGGGCCAAGTAGTCTAAATGCCTTCCACATTGACTTTCAGCAATTTCCCATCTTCTGCCCAGAACCTTATTCTCACCTTTTAAAGTAACTAGTACCATTCATATAAATCAATTCCAAGGGCTGGGGATATAGTTTAATTGGTAGAGTGCTTGCCTCACATGCACAAGGCCCTGGGATCAATCCCCAGCACCACAAAAAAAAAAAAAAAAAAAAAAANAAGCCAGGCAAGACTCTATTACTGAGGTACTGCCAACCCGTCGACAAAAGTGTCCTGGTTTTCAAAAATTTTTATTATAGTCCCAGGATTGAACCCAGTACTGAGGCACTCTACCACTGAGCTACATCCCAACCCATTTTGTTTATTTTTAAATTAAAAAAAAAAAAAGTTTTTTGTAGTTGTAGATGGAAGAGTGCCTTTATTTTATTTGTTATGTGGCTCTAAGGGTCAAAGCCAGTGTCTCACACATGCTAGGTAAGCTCTCTACCAGGAGCCACAACCCTAGTCCCGAAACTCATTTTATTTTAATATACTTATTTTGTGGTGATGGGAATTAATCCTAGAGCCTCCAGCATGCCAGGCAAACTCACTACCATGGAGCTATGTAGTCAGCTCTTTTTTTTTTTTTTGAGACAGGATCTTGCTAAACTGACCAGGCTAGTCTTTTACTGTGATCCTCCTGTCCCAACATCCGGAGTACTAGGATTACGGATATGTGCCACCTTACCCAGTTTATTTTTTTATTTTGAGACAAGGTCTCGCTGTGTTGCCCCGGCTGGCCTCAAACTTACCACTTGCCTCCCAAGACAAATATTTCTTAATTTAATTTCAAAAAGCATCAGTTGATTTGAATACATAAGACCCTGGGTTCCATCCACAGAAACACACACACACACACACACACACACACAATCATCACTTGTAAAGAAAAAGAAAGATAAATTAGTCTATATTAAGTAGAACTTTTGTTCATCCAAAAACATAATCAAGATAATAGAAAGAGCCAAGTGCAGCGGTGCATGCCTATAATACCAACTACTCAGGAGGCTGAGGCAGGAGGATCACAAATTAGAGACCAGCCTGGGCAAATTAGCAAGACCCTGTCTCAAAATGAAAAATAAAAAGGACTGGAGGATGTATCTCAGAAGCAGAGCACCCCTGAGTTCAATCCTCAATACTTCCCTGCCCCCCCACAAAGCTATCTTAAAAATCAACAAGAAAAAAAAGGCAACCTACTAGAAAAAAAAAACGAGCAAAACACCCTGAACAGACAATTCAAAAATTAGGGCATTTAAATAGGTAACAAATTCACGAAGGAGGGCTGGTGACCAGTGAAATGCAAAGGAAAACCTAAACCAGCTACAATTTCTCTATTTCATACAACGCCATTATTGGGATTTAGTAAATAGTTGCTATGCTCAGGCAACGGTTTATTATCCTACAAAGAAAACGAACAAACTGCCTACATGTGCAATATAATGGATGCATCTGAAACACATTTTTAAATAAAAGAAGATGGGATGGGGGATGTAGCTCAGTGCAAAGCACTTGCCCAGCATGCACCAGGCCCTGAGTTTGATTCTCAGAGCAGCAGAAAAAAAAATAAGATACAAAAGAATAAATACAGTATGATTATAATATTTACAAAGAGTCCCAAAATAGGCAAGACTATGAATCTATACATAGTTTGTCAAACTATAAATTTTTTTTAAAAAAACCATATAATTAGCATGAAAGTCAGAATAGTAGTTATCTGTGTTGGAGATTATGATCAGGAAGGAATGCTAGCAATGTTCCGTTTCCTGACTTGGGTAATACTTAATGAGCATGTGCTTTGCAACTATTGATTATTCTGTAATTCATATTTTATGTATTTTTCTGTGTGCCTGATGTGTTTAAAAGTGAAGAAGATCAATTCTGTATTTTGTGTTCGCTTTCAATCTCTGTCTCTACAGATTGATGCATTTGTTTTCAGTGCTGAGTATTAAACCCAGGGCTCTCTCATACTAGGAAAGAGCTCTACCGCTGAGCTATACCCCCAGTCCCCTGTTTGTTTTTTCTCATGTTATGTTTGTAATTCTACCTTTATATAATGCCCTCCCTGTGCACTTTTTTTAAAACAGTATTTATTGCTTCCCTGCCATGGGCATCGTGGGTGTGCATCCTCTTCCTCCTGTCTCCCCTCCCCTTTCTTGAGCCAATTTCAATCGGTAGCATTACCTGACTCAGGGCCTACCTTTATGTCATTCAATATGCTTATTCATCTCTTGCTTTATTTGTCTCTGCTGTTGGGGACTGAACACAAGGTCTCTTGCAGGTTAAGCATGTGCTCCGTCACTGAGCTATGCCCCAACTCCACTGCCTGCTTGATTTAACACACTTAAAAGATACCTTTTGATTCTGAGCTATTGCAGACTTACTCTGTTTTCAAGTTACCTCCCGCTTCTCTCGATTTTTTTTTTTTTTTTGGTAATTCAAGTCTTCCTACGATGACAAAGTATGTAATATTGTGTCATCTTCATTCCCTTCATTTTTTCTTCTCCCTAACTTGATTTTGGCATGCTAGTTTGAAAACTAGAATTCAAAACATTAAAATCTCCTGCCAGTCCTTTAAAGTTCGCCCCCATTTTCTTGGCTGGCTATTGTTAATTTGCTAGTAGCTTTTTTTATTTTTATTTTCTTTTTTTTTTTTTTTTGAGTACCAGGGATTGAACTCAGGGGCACTTGACCACTGAGCCACATCCCCAGCTATATTTTGTATTTTATTTAGAGACAAGGTCTCATTGAGTTGCTTAGCTCCTCATTGTTACTGAGGCTGGCTTTGAACTACAATCCTCCTGCCTCAGCCTCCTCACTCCCCTAGCAATGCTAGTAGTTTCTTCAAGAAGCATGCATGAAATTAATATTCTCTGAGTTATTGCTGGCTTAAATGTGTTTGTTTATAACCTTTATGTTTGAAAAGGCAGTATGACTGAATAAAAAATAATCTTTGCCCACCTGCCTGTAACCCCAGCAGCTGAGGAGGCAGAGGCAGGAGGATCACAAGTTCAAAGCCAGCCTCAGCAATTTAGGGAGGTGCTAAGCAACTCAGTGAGACCCTGTCTTAATAAAATACACAATAGGGCTGGGGACATGGCTCAGTGGTCAAGTGCCCCTGAATTCAATCCTTGGTACTCCCCCAACCCAAAAAAATAATAATCTTTTCCTCAGTTTCTTTCCTTAAGTATATTGTAGATGTTACTCTTGTTTTCTGGCATTCAATTTTACTGTTGGGAAGTCTGTGCTGATCTGAATTTCTTTCCCTTTAAGTGAGCATACCTTTCTATCTAATTTACCAAATTATGCTTCCTTGAAATTTGGATATTTATTTTTTGTTTGAATTTATTTACTGATAATTGGTTCTGGTAACTCTTTTGAAAGTTATTCTGCTTCTTTTGTCCTGTATAGCCACTGAAATAATCGAATAAGGGCCTTGCCAAGAACAAAGACAGAGGCCAAAGACTTTCACACTGGCCCTCCTTTTTATTTTATTCTATTTATTTATTCAGTGCTGTGGCCTCACATATGCATAGGTGAGCACATTTGAAATGGACAATTTGGAGCCAGATGCAGTGGTGCCCACCTGTAATCCCAGCAGCTCAGGAGGCAGAGGCAGGAGGATCACAAGTTCAAAGCCAGCCTTATCGAGGCCCTAAGCAATTTAAGGAGACCCTGTCTCTAAATAAAATATAAAAAGGGCTGGGGACGTGGCTTAGTGGCTGAGTGCAACTGGGTTCAATCCCCAGTACAATAATAATAAATAAATAAATAAATAAATAAATAAATAAATAAATAAATAAATAAAAATTAAAAAATAATAAAGTGGACTGTTTGGTGAATTTTGACACATATGGTTTAAACATATATAGATTTGACGTATGAAAGAGTCGTAGATTTGGCTTCAAGACAAGGAATACTGTAATCCCGTTTATGGTTTGAATGTCTATATCGTCTCCAAAATAATGTTGAAATGTAATACTCAGAGCAGCCTCACTGCGAGGTGGGCCTTCAGAAGGTGATGAAGGTAAGGAGGTCTCTGCCCTGGGAAATGAGAACGGTATCTTACAAAAAGGCTGGAACAAACTAGGTCCCCTTTCTACCTTCATGGGGACAGAGCACTCAAAGCACCATCTTGGAAATTGACACTGAACCTGCTAGTGCCTTGATTTTGGATTTCCCAGCTTCCCAAACTGTGAAAAATAAATTTCTGTTATTTGTTTTTAATTTTTTTTTTACATGTTGATGGATCTTTATTTTATTCATTTATTTATATGTGGTGCTGAGAATTGAACCCAGGGCCTCACACATGCTAGACAAGTGCTCCACCACTGAGCCACAACTCCAGCCCAAATTTCTGTTTTGTTGTTTGTTTTTTTTTATACCTTTCACTGGTATTTGTTTATAGCAGCACAAACAAGTTAAGACAATCCCCCTTGACAGTCTCATTTGACAACGAACTCTCTGAGAAGAGAAAAGAAACACCAAATTTCCTTCAAAGAAAAACTGCAGAATACACACCACAGAACGCCTAGCATCTCAGCTACCGTCTTCCAAATGCCACCACACCCGGTACAACCTCTGTCTTTAATTCAATTGTTATATTTAAATCATTGAGAAGTGAAAGAATTATTGATGTAGTAGGGTTTGTATCTACCATGTCATTACCGCTTTCTATTCATTGCTTGGGTTATTTGTTCCTATTTTTTTTCACTCTTTTTTTTTTTTTTTACTTTTTGTTGTTTTAATTGAGTCTTTTATGTGATTCCATTTTCTCCCCCCCCCCTTTTTTTAGCATATCAATTATATCACTTGCTTTCTGTTTTGTTTTTTTTTTGTACTGGGGCTTGATCCCAGGAGCACTTACTGTAACACTTAGCTATATCCCCAGTCCTTTGTGTTTTGTTTTTTTTTTTATTTTGAGACAGGGTCTCTCCAATTTGCTTAGGGTGTAGTTAAGTTGTGAGGCCAGCCTCCAATTTGTGATCCTTCTGCCTCAGCCTCCTGATTTGTTGGTATTACAGCCCTGAGCTACTTGCCCAGTTTCTTTTTCTTTTTTCTTTATTTTTATTTTTAGTGTATTTATTTAGTTTGTGGGGTTAGGGGTTATTAGAATAGGGCTTTGTTTAAGCTACACAAACATTGTAGTACTGAGCTACACCTCTAGCCCCTAGAATTTTGTTGGTATTGAGTCTTCTGCTTTTCGTCAGTTTCATCTAGTTTCCCTAAACGAATACTTTTTCTCATGGAGATTTGAGCTCTAGTTGATTGTGATTCTCTGTATCCACCTGTCTGTCCAGTTTGGGGGACAGTTATTTGCCCTGTATCTTCAATTCTCTGACAGACCTAAGAAGGTGTTGGTGCCAGGGGCGGTGGCCCACGCCGGCAATCCCAGTGCCTGGAGAGCCTGAGGCAGAGGAGGATCGGAAGTTCCAAGCCAACCTCAGCAATTTAGCAAGGCCCTAAGCGACTTAGTGTGACCCCGTCTCAAAATAAAAAAGGACTGGGGATGTGGCTCAGTGTTTAAGCAATCCCCAGTAACAAAAAAAAAAAAAAGTTGATATTCTGGGTTTTTCCCCCAGCTGTTTCCTTGTTAAAAAAGATAACTTGCGGCTTATTACACGCCATACTCTAAACCAGAAAGTGCAAAGCCATTGTTTTTTAACCTTCTCTCTTTCTTTCTCTCTATTTGTTTATGCTGTGGAGATTGAGCCCCATGCTAAAGTGAGCATGCTAAACACACACCCTTTACCACGGAGCATACCCCCAACCCCCCTGCAAAGACATTTTAAAGAGACTTTTTAAGTTGCAGATGGACACAACACCTTTGTTTTATTCATTTACTTCCATGTGGTGCTCAGAATCCAACCCAGGGCCTCACACATGCTGGGCCAGCGCTCTACCACTGAGCCACACCCCAGCCCCCAAACCCAGTTTTGATGTAAGTTGGTGCCCTCTTCCTGCACGTTCTTAGAACCACCGTTTTACTGGTACCTGGGAGTGTAGCTTTGTTCCCATGAGATTTCAAAAGATTTTTCTCTATATGCCCCTAATGGTTTCTTTTAACAAAGGTTGGGACTGTGTTGAGCTGGTTCCAAGAGCTTTCTACACCAGCCCCAACACAAAGCTACTTTTCTTTGCTTTCCATTTTTGCAGTGCTGGAGTTCCTACTTAGGGTCTTAAGCATCCTCTGCAGGTGCACTACCAAAGCAACATTCCCAGTTCACAAAGCTTCCTTCTTTCCTTTTTTTTTTTTTTTTGTGCATGTGTGTTTGAGATAGGGTTTCATTATGTTGCTTAGCCTGGCCTCAAACTCTGGACTGAAAAGATCCTCCTGCCTCAGCCTCCCACGTAGATAGGACTGCAGATGTATACCAGCATGCCTGTTTCCTTGCTTTCTTTTTAAATTTGTTTTTGCAGTGCTGGGGACTGAACCTAGGACCTTGCACATGCCAGGCAAGCACTCTACCATTGAGCCACATCCTAGCCCCTTGCTTTTTTATATAAACACATGAAGTAAAGAATTCAAAGGGGCCAGGGCTGTGGCTCAGTGATAGAGTACTTGCCTGGCATGTGTAAGGCCCTGGGTTCCATCCTCTGCACCACATAAAAATAAATAAAATAAAGGAATTGTGTCCATCTACAACTATAAATAAATAAATACAAGAATTTAAGCCAGACCAGGCACAGTGGCACACACCTGAGATCCCAGCTACTTAGGAGGCTAAGGAAGGAGGATCTCAAGTTCCAGGCCAGGTCAAGCAACTTAGTAAGACCCTGACTCAAAAAAGAAAAAGGCTTAGTGGTAGAGGCTTACCTACCATGTTTGAGGTTCAATCTCCAATACTACCAAAAAAAAAAAACAATTTGCCCAAAGAGAAGTTCTGGCCCTTGCCTTAGGCTTTGTGAAGATTCTCCTATCAGGCATTTGGAATGTTGCGCCTGATGGGAGAATCATTGTCTGAGGGCCTGTGTCTTACTGGATACTCTAACAGTGTGACTTAGGGCCCTAGACAATGTTACTTCACCACTAGTGGGGGCTTTGGGTGGTATCAGGTGACCTGGAGACTGAGATCAACCCATCAACAACTCCTCTTATCTATGAAATTAAGTCCCAATAAAATCTGAACACTGGGCCCTGAGTGAGCTCTCTGCCAATACTCCCTGTATACTATCACACACCAGTGCTAAGGGGAATGTGTCCTGGCTTGTGAAGAGAGGACCAGAAAAATAGAAAGGAAAACCTTCAACAAAGGAAACCATTAACAGAGAAAACAGATAACTTGAGAAATGGAATGACATATTTTGAAACTAAACATCCAACAGGGATTAATTTCCAGAATATATTTAAGGAATTCGAGTAACTCAGCAGCAAAAAAAAAAAAAAAAAAAATCTGATTAAAAAATAGACAGGTGTGATCATGCATACCTGTAATCCCAGCAACTTGGGAGGCTGAGGTAGGAGGATGGAAAGCTCGAGGCCAGCCTCAAAAATTCAGTGAGGCCCTAAGCAACTGAGAGCCTGTCTCAAAATAAAAAATAAAAGGTGGGGGAAAGGGCTGGAATTGAGGCTCAAGGGGTAGAGCCTTGCCTAGCACATGCAAGGCCCTGGGCTCGATCCTCAGCACCACATAAAAATAAATAAATAAAATAAAGGTATTGTGTCCAAATACAACTAAAACACTAAATACTGAGAGAAAAAAAAAGGGAGGGGAAGGCTGGGGATGTGGCTCTGTGGTTAAGTGTCCCTGTGTTCAATCTCCAGTACCAAAAAAAAAAAAAAAGGTAGATAAATAAACATTTTAGAAAAAAAAAAAAAAACAAAACATAACTCAGTGGCAGAAGGTATGGTTAGCATGCTAGAGGCCCTGGGCTCAATCCTCAGCACCAAAAAACAAAAAGATAACTACACACAAAACAAGAGCATATGATAAATGCTCAACATCACTAATCATTAGGGAAATGTGAATCAAAACCACAGTGAGATATCATCTTATCCCAGACAGAAAAATGACTACATTAAAAAAAAACAAAAAGTAAATAAATGCTGGTGAGGAAGCAGAGAAAGGAGAAATCTGAATACACTGATGGTGAGAATGTAAATTAGTACAGCTATTATGAAAAACAGTATGGAGATTCCTCAAAATAGCTGGGTATGGTGGCACGCACCTGTACTCCCCACGACTGGGGAGGCTGAGGACGGAGGATCACCTGAGCCCAGGAGTTGGAGACCAGCTTGGGAAACATAAACAAGACTGTCTCAAAAACAGAAAAGACATATGGTGGTGCAGGCCTGTAATCCCAGCTACTTAATGATATTCTGTCCCCAAAATAAAAAAAAAATAAAAAGGACTGGGGGATGGGCTCAGTAGTAGAACTCCTCAGCCCCACAAAACAACAACAAAGGGAAAATAAAATCCCCAAACAACCAAAAATAGAACTACCATAGGATCCGAGCTATCCCACCACTAGGTCTAAGTCCCCCAAATTGAAATAATGTCCAAGAGACACCTGCACGCCCATGTTTACTACAGCACTAATTATTTATTTATTTTAATATTTATTTTTTAGTTTTTTTAGGTGGACACATATCTTTATTTTGTTTTTATGTGGTGCTGAGAATCGAACCCAGTGCCTCACGCATGCCAGGTGAGCACGCTACCACTTGAGCCACATCCCCAGCCCTGCAGCACTATTTAGAATAGCTAAGGTATGGAATCGATCAAGGCGTCCATCAGCGGATGAGTGGAAATGTGGTCCCTACACATCACGGAATACTCTTAGCCGTAGAAATGAATGAAATCCTGTTATTTATGGCAACATGGATTGAACAGGACATCCTGTTAAGCGAAGTAAGTCAGGCACAGAACGACAGATACTCATGTTCTCACTTGTTTGTGAAAACTTAAAAAGTTGACCTCATGTAAGTAGAGAGTAGAGGCTAGGAAGGGGCCAGGGGAGAGGGCTTAGGGAGAGGTTAATTCTTTCGAGTGTTCTCCAGCACAGTAGGTTGGCTGTAACTTACAGTTCATTGTGTATTTCAAATAACTAAAAGGGAAAAGTCCAAAGCTCCCCAATACATAGGAACAATTAGTGCTTGAAGAGGCAGAAATGCTAATCACCCTGATTTGATCATTACACACTTCGTGTACAAATATTGAATTATCAAACTATACCCCACAAATATGCACAAATATTATGTGTCAATTAAAAAAAAACAGTATGCATCTGTGAAGAACATAAACCAGAGGGGGCGAAGTGTTGGGGAGCTGATATTAACCAAATTACATTGTTTTGTTGTGCACAGGTATGAATATGTAATAACAAATCCCATTCACCATCAGGTGCAGCTAGGATGAACCAAGAAAAAATGTGGGGGAAAAAAAGATAATGTGATAATGTGGTAATAAACCCCATTACCCTTACCTGGTCTACATAATCAAACATTGATACGATAATATTTATGTGACTCTATTGCCCCCGAGTGTTCTAAAGGGTCCTATTACTGTTCTCATTTAACATTTTTCACTTCTCTATAATTTGCCTCACTTTCCTTCTTCCTTTGTCTTCTCCACCATGTCATTGAAAGCCCCACCAATGACAGTTAAAGCACACACTTCAGCCACCCTCGTCCTCTCTCAATTCTACCACCTCAGCAGTTCACGGGGTCTGCTTGGGAAGTTGCTCAGGGTAGTGGTGGCATGGTTTGAATGGATCCTCAATTCTTCCGCTGACACCAGTATCTAACCCAGCTATGTGTCCCAGACCTCAGGGTTCACTGGTTTAAATTTCTCCCATTGACAAGCCCAGTTAACTTGTCAAGGAGACATTAGGGACCTCAGGAACCCAGGCTCCTCTGGCAAGAGCTGATTTAAAACACCCAGACTAAACCAGGTTTGGAGGTGCACATCTGTAATCCCAGTGACTGAGAAGGTTGAGGCTGGGGGATCACAAATTCAAGGCAGCCTCAGCAACTTAGAGGGACCCTGTCTCAAAAAATATATATATATAGAAAGGGCTGAAGGTGTTGCTCGGTGGTAGAGCTCCCCAGGTTCAATTTTTTAGTACCATAATAAAATGAAATTTTAAAATCAACTGAAATGTCCAGGAGAGAGTGTTTTGGACCTCGTTCAATGTGACCATTTTTCCAAACTATGGTGCCAAACCACCTGAAGTCAAGGTCTGAGGGACACTAGCATTGAATTGGTACCTTTGCACTTTAAGCTACAATATTCTTGTGATCTTCCTCTGAGGGTGTTCTGGGCACCTAAGAATCTTGCACTATCTCTCTGCTCGAATTTTAGAAAAACTTCTTCCAAATTACTTCAGAAGCCAGGAGCTTCCAGCCAATTTCACTTCTTTTTTTATTAAAATTTGTTAACTTAATTTTTTCATCTTATATATAAAAACATGAAAATCATATATCATTTATGGGGTACTATGTGATACTTTGATACCTGAATACCTTGTGCAATGTTTAACTCAGGTTAATCTTACAAACATCAATACTTTATGATGAAAAACCTTCCAACTCCTTTCTTGTAGCTTTTTGAAATGCATTGCTGTTATCTAAGGCCATCTTGCTATGCAATAACAGAACTGTAATTCTTGCTCCAGTCTACCTATAACTTAGTACCCACTGACCAACCTGGCCCCATCTCTGCCTCCCCGCAGTTTCTCTTCTCATACCAGTCTGTGTAGTTATAAAAGGGTGATGAGGTTGTAATTAATCCAAAGACACCAACAGCCCAACACGGTGGCGCACACCTATAATCCCAGAGGCTCAGGAGACTGAAGCAGGAGGATCACAAGTTCAAAGTTAACCTCAGCAACATAGTGAGGCCCTGTCTCAAAAAGTAAAAAGGGCTGGGGATGTGACTCCGTGGTTAAGCACCCCTGGGTTAAATCCCTAGAACCCAAAATTAAAATAAAAAATAAAAGGCACCAACAAAGTCAAGCAAGTAACACGAGTCCCTTTAATGCAGGTAGATACACAAGAATTTTAATGACTTAAAGAAAGTTGCCCGGAGCTGAGGACAGGATGCGGCAGCATACACAGGTACAGGGGACAGCTTCCCTGCCTCCGGGTTCCCCCCTGAGGACATCTGGCTTTTGCTGGATTTACCTGATTAGAGTAGATACCATCAGATCTTTCAAGAAGCTCTCTTGCCATTCTCTTAGGGTTATAAAAATTTCTGGTCCCTTCCTGCTCTAGACGTTGCAGCTATGTGCAAGTAATTGGCCATGACTCCAGCCTCTTCCTCAGTGTTCAATGTGAGTTAAGAAAGGAAGGTTGGTTTTTTTCAGGCATAACATCGTTCTTAAAAGCCCAAGCTTCAAGTTGACCTGAGGATTGTTTTTGCCATGGAGATAATGGAATTTGTGCAAAAAGGGCAAATAGCATCTTTTAAAAATTATCTTTTTTTTTTTTTTTTTGAGACAGGGTCTCGCTATGTTGCCCAGGCTGGTCTCAAACTCTTGGGCTCAAATGTCTCCCCTCAGCCTCCTGAGTACTGGGGATACAGGGGCATGTCTCCATGTCCAGCCGCATCTTTTCTTTTTTTCCTTTTCTGTGTTGGAGATTGAACTGAGGGCTTTGCACATGGTAAGCAAGCATTCCACCACTGAGCCACTCACACCCTGTTCTTCTGTGTGTGTGTGTGATGGGGGTGAGGGGTGGGTTACTGGGGATTGAACCCAGGGATGCTTTACCACTGAGCTTCATTCCCAGAACTTTTAAATTTTCACTTTAAGACAGGGTCTTGCTAAGTTGCTTAAAGCCCTGCTAAGTTGCCCAGGCTGGCTTCGAACTTGTGATCCTCCTGCCTTAGCTCTTGAGTGGCTGGGATTACTGCGGGTATGCCTTCATGCATGGCATGTGCTCATTTTTCAAACAAGGGAAAACAGACACAGAGAAGTAAATAAATTTGCCTGAGGTCACATACCACTCACATAACACTCAAAATATACCTCCTGGTAGTTAGTATAACTTAACCACTGGCTTCACTATTGGCCTTTCTCTTACAAGCTTTGCATGCCAGACTAAGAAATACGTTTATTTTGTGGTACTGGGGATAAAATCCAGGGCCTCACACAAGCGAGGCAAGCACTCTACAATTGAACTACACCTCTAGCCTCAGAAGTTTCAGATTTTATTGTAGGTGTCAAAGGGCCTTATTAATTTTTCAGGGAAATAACTTAGGTAGAACCTTTGAGGGTGAATTAACAGGAAAAGAAAGATTATAAGGAGAAGGTAAGAAGCTCTTCCTTCCATTAAGGGATGAGGAGGACTGAACTCATGGCAAATGGCAGTGAATACAGGGATCAGAGTTAATGTAGCATTTCCATAGTAAATGAATAGAATTTGGCCATCTGCTGGATACAAGGATTAGGGAGGAGTACATTCCCACCGAGCTGACACTTGAGATACTGTTGGACTAAAGATGAATGCATCATCCACTTTATTGGGGGTCACTGAAGTCTATGGGGATGGATGGCTCAGATTAGCTGACCCAAGACAGAGCCGTAGGGAAGACCAGCATTCAAGCAAAGGGCAAATGAGTAGTAGCTCATAAAAGTACAGAGAAAGACCAGTACAACAGGTAGAAAGATAATTAAAACACAAACAGAAAGCAATAAATACCATAAAAGAGGTACAAACGGAGTAATGTGGGAGTTCAGAGGAAGATTACAACTTATTCTTTCTGAGCCTCTGTTAACTCATCTGTAAAATGAAATTGAAGTCCCTTTTGTTTCTAAATCTCCGAATCTATTCTAAGCCCACCATGTGCCCATTAACGGGGCAGATGCTAAGGGAAGGTTCAAGGTACAATCTCTGCTCTAGAGGAGCTTCCCATCTACTGAGGATCAGCGTCTGTACTCGAAGGACCCTGGAGAGATGGAGATAATGTGTAACTAAGAGGCGAGTTTTGTGGCACAGCCTGTGGTCTGCAGATCCAGAGAAGGCAGAGAGTAGAATCATATGTTTACAGAGGTCTCCTGGAGGAGGAGAATAGAGAGGGGCCAATTTAAGTAGAAGGCTAGTATGGGCAGAAATGAGGGTCTGAGTTTATTTACCTCGTTGAAATTGAAAATCTTAGATGGGAATTCATGGAAAGTAAGGTTCTACTAATTTTTTTAAAGCCAAATTTATTTTATTTTTTTAAAATATTTATTTTTTAGGGATAGATGGACACAACACAATGCCTTTATTTTTATGTGATGCTGAGGATCGAACCCTGGTCTCGCCCGTGCTAGGCAAGTGCTGTACCGCTGAGTCACAATCCCAGCCCAGGTTCTACTATTTTTAAAAAAATTTTGTGTTACTAGGGATTGAACCCAGGGGTGTTCTATCAATAAGTTACATCCCCATTACTTTTATTCTTTTTTTTTTTTTTGGTATGGGTGATTGAACCCAGGAATCCTTAACCACTGAGTTACATCCCCAGTCCTTTTTGGATTTTATTCTTTAATTTATTTATTTTGTGGTGCTGGGGATTGAACCCAGGTCCTCCTACATGTGAGGCAAGCACTCTACCGACTGAGGTATATCCCCAGCCCCTTGCCCCTTGTTTTTTATTTTGAAACAGGGTCTCACTAAATTTCCCAGGCTGGACTTGAACTTGTGATTCTCCTGTCTCTTTGGGATTATAGGTGTGCACCACCAGTAGGGTATAAGGACTAGTTTAGTAACCAACTCAAACCTATCTTCTTTTTCTTTTCTTCTGTATTGGGGATCAAACCCAGGGCCTTATCCATGCTAGGCAAGTACTCTATACTGAGCTGTATCCCAAGCCCATATCTATCTTATAAACCAGAGAAATAAGGTATAGAATTGGCATAGACACAGTTGAGAGCTATTGTAGAATCTTCTTTTTTTTAAGTTGTTGATGACCTTTATTTTACTTATTTATTTATATGTGGTGCTGAGAATCGAACCCAGTGCCTCACATATGCCAGCAAGCACTCTACTGCTGAACCACATCCCAGCCCACAACTGTAGATTGTGATAAATTTATGGAACAATATATAGTTTTTTATTATGATTTTGGGGGTGATGCTGGGAATTGAACCTAGCGGCACTTAACCATTGAGCCACATTCCTAGTCTTTTTTATTTTCTATTTTGAGATAGCATCTTGCTAAGTTGTTTAGGGCCTCACTAAGTTGCTGAGGCTGACCTTGAACTTCTGATCTTCCTGCCTCAGCCTCCCAAACTGCTGGGATTGTAAGTGTGCACCACTATACCTGGTTTATTATGTACTGGGGATTGAATAGGGCTTCACACATGGTAAACATGACCTCTACCATGGAGCTACATCCCCAGCAAAGAACACAGTATTTTATTTTTGTGCTTAAACAAGGGTTTTTTTTTTTTTTTAAATAGGGACAGTTATTCAATTTTTATACAAAATGACAGATACTGTCCCCAACATATTTATCAGCATTTATTTGTATTCTC
The DNA here is from genome assembly GCF_001458135.2 of Marmota marmota marmota. Taxonomy (NCBI): domain Eukaryota; kingdom Metazoa; phylum Chordata; class Mammalia; order Rodentia; family Sciuridae; genus Marmota; species Marmota marmota. The sequence continues at coordinate 2,946,426 of NW_026000077.1, forward strand.
AATGGCTGCAATTCTAACTAAAGATGTTGAACACACACACACACACACACACATACACAAGCGTGCACGTTTTCCTTTGATAAGTGTCTGTTTAGTTCATTTGTCCATTTATTGATTTGAGTTATTTCTTCTTTTTTGGTGTTAAGTTTTTTGAGTTCCAAATATGTTCTTTTTGTTGTTGTTCTAATTAGTTATACATGACACTATTCTATTTTGACACATCACACATAAATGGAGTATAACTTCTCATTCTTCTGGTTGTGCTTGATGTAGGTCACAGTGGTCCTGTATTCACATATGCACATAGGGTAATAAGGTCTGATTGATTTTACTATCCTTCCTCTCTCCTATCCCCTTCCTGAGTTCCTTGTATGTTCTTGATATTGATCCCCTGTCAGAGGAGGAGTAGCTGGCAAAGATTTTTTTCCCATTCCTTAGGCTCTGTGGTTTCCTTCATTGTGCAGAAGCTCTCCAATGCAGTGCCATCCCATTTATTAATTTTTGGTATTATTCTCTGAGCTGTAGGAGTCCTATCGAGGAAGTTGCTGTTTGAACCTATATTTTGGAATGTTGGCCCTATGTTTTCTTCTAGCAGTTGCAAAGTTTCTGATACATTTTTGTGTGTTTTCAGTAGATTTAGCTTTATTATTATTATTATTATTACTGTTGTTATTGTGCTGGATCTGGAATCCAGGACCTGGTACATGCCAAGCAAGCTCTTGACCACTGAGCTATATCCCCAGCCATGGCTATTTTTTTTTTATATAACTTTATTTTATTTAATTTTATGTGGTGCTGAGGATCGAGCCCAGGACCTTGCAGATGTGAGGTAAGCACTCTACTGCTGAGCCTAACCCCCACCCCCATGGCTATTTTTAATGTACAAAATGTCTACTATTTTAATTCCTTTTCCATTGCCAATTTCACACTGTAATGGCTGTGGTAGGTGCTGCCCAGATCACTCACCTGAACGTCCAAAACATTTATGTCCTCAGCTTCTGGGAAGGTAGCCAGCTGGCACCTCTCAGCCAAGTCCCTCTCTGGGATTTGCCCTCAGCTGAGGAGAACCACTTTGCCCATCATCCAGCCTCAGTACTAGAAGCAGCCCACATTCAATGATTGATTGATGGGTTTTACAATGGCCCTGGTTTCCCACCCCAGTTCAAACTTTAAAGTGCCACTCCAGCTCTAAGGCTAGCTATAGGCTTGGCGGAGGCCTCTCTTGCAAAAGTGGCACAGTTCAACATCTCCTGGTCAATCATGCTTCCTTGGTTCTCCCACAAGTATTCATTCCAACGTGCTCCCTAATAAACTTCTTTAAAAAAATCTATATGTGTGTGTGTTCACACATATATATGTTAGAGGTCAGGTTGGGAAATTTAATGAGATCCTTTCTCAAAATAATAATACATATATAATATAAATATAATATGTATATTAAATATATATACATATATATATGTGTATATATATATATATATGCACTTTACCAACCGAGCTATATCCCCAGCCCATATATATGTATATATGCACACACATACATATAGATTTTTTTTTAGTTGTAGGTAGACACAATACTTTTATTTTTATGTGGTGCTGAGGATTGAACCTAGTGCTTCATGCATGCTAGGCAAGTGCCCTAACACTGAGCCACAGACCCAGCCTCCTAATAAACTTCTTGAATGCCAATTTCCATCTCAGAGTTTGTTTCTTGGGGAACCAAATGCAACCAAAATTTGTTGAGTCCTAGTTTTTGGTTTGAGCAATGTTCTTCAACAATTTTGACATCTGTAATTTAGGACACCAAGATCTACCTTCTTCTTCTGTTTGTTTTGTAGTACTGGGGATAAAACCCAGGGCCTTATGCATGCTAGGCAAATGTTCTACCAGTAGGTCTACCTTTTATAACACCTGTAATGTCTAAGATTACCCCTTTTTGGCAAGATGCATCATTAAATTTGTTTGAAGAAAGTAGTAGCATAGCATTCATAATGAATACTAATCAAAAGGAAATAACTCGTTGGTAGAAACTATATCTTAGCAGGATATACCCTTGGCTAATGGAGCGCATTGCTGAGTACCTTGTATAGAATCGCTTGAAGACTACAGTTACTTACTCTACAGAGGTTGTTCATAGCTGGAAATTTTACTGAGTGCTGCTTGGGGTCACAAAGAATTTGTGACACCATTTCATTTTTTTTTTTTGCATTTTCCCAAAATATCTTAATTATATATACTTTGCATCTAGTGCCACTTAAAAAAAATTACATATTGGGCTGGGGGAGTGGCTCAGCAGTAGAGTGCTCACCTAGTACATGCGAGGCCCTGGGTTCGATCCTCAACACCACATAAAAGTAAATAAAATAAAGGTATTGTGTCCAACCACAACTAAAAAATAAATATTTTTTTAAAAATCACATACTATTTTTTTAAATCACATATTATAATAACACTATAATACTCTCACCTAAGTCCCTTACTTTTAGTTTCAAAGTTCAGAAATTAAAACTTCAAATAAAAATGGACAACAAAACATTGTCATTCTGAATTTGGTGGTAGTAATGTGATCAGCAGTGTTGAAATGGGTACCTTCAAGTGTCTGTAGTATCATCAGTTTCTATGCAAAATATCTTAATAATACCATTGTCTGGTGTCTTTTCAGAGGGAAAGAAGTAGAGATTGAAAGGAGAAATAGGCCATCAACTGGGTGTGGTGGCTCATGCCTATAATCCCAGGGACTCAGGAGGTTGAGGCAGGAGGATCACAAGTTTGAGGCCAGTCTCAGCAACTTAGTGAGGCCCCAAGAAATGAGTGAGACCCTTTCTCAAAATAAAGTGGACTGGGGATGTGGCTCAGTAGTTAAGTGCTCCTGGGTTCAATCCTGTTACCAAAAATAAATAAATAAATAAATAAAAGAAAAGAAAAAAAGAAAAAGAAAGAAAGAAAGAAAGAAAAGCCATCTATATTGCCAGTGGCCTATGTCACTTCCTTCTGCCTTATTTTTTAAAAATGTCCTTTCCTCAACAAGATGAGCAGATGCAACTGTAGAGACAAACAGCCTTCAGCCTTCACTAAAATTATCAAGTTTATAACACCGAAGAGATGGGTTTACATCGCATTCTTTATATTACATACAAATTCTATAAAGGGAAACATGTATTGAAAATGTTGGGTCTATAATTGACATATTGCCAAAGAATAAATTATATCCTGTGCTGTAATTATGTATTCAGCAATAATGAATACTAGGAGAAAATGGCAAAGTAGTAATTATACCAATTACAATTGATTAGTTGGTATTAACATAAAAAGATGTGCTTAATATATTTTGCTGGATGACACCACAGGAAGGCTCTGATGGATTAAGATATTTGATTCCTCTTTAAAAGTTCTTTTGTGTTTGTGTCGGGCACGGTGTACACACCTGTTTTCCTGGTTACTTGGGAAACTGAGGCAGGAGGATCACAAGTTAGAGGTCAGGTTGGGAAATTTCGTGAGATCTTTTCTCAACGTAAAATTTTAAAAAGGGCTGGGGATGTAGCTCAATGCTTGCCCATCATGTGCAAGGCCTAGGTTCAGCCCCAGTACTGAAAAAAAGAAAGAAAGAAAGAAAGAAAGAAAAGAAATCCCTTTATGTAATTTATTAAATTCAGTGAGTTTGGAAGGCTACCAGGAATTTGTATAATTATGCATGATAAAGTTTTATTTAATTATGCTACAGTTTTCTTTTTAAAATTATTTTTTTCAGCACTAGAGATGGAAATCGGGTGTACTCTACCACTGAGCTACATTCCCAGCCTTTTATTTTATTTTATTTTATTTTCTGGTACTAGGGATTGAACCCATGTTCCTTTTACCACTGGGCTACATTCCCAGCCATTTTTATTTTTTATTTTGAGACAGGGTCTCACTAAGTTGCTTAGGGCCTCACTAAGTTGCTGAGGCTGACCTTCAACTTGTAATCTTCATACCTCAGCCTCAGAGTTCCTGGAATTACTGGAATGTGCTACCATGCTCCATTTATGCTGTTTTCTTTGTTTAAAGCTACTGTCGTTTCTAATTTTCTAATCTATTTTCTCTAAATATTGAAATATTACCACTACATTTAAAAAACAGAACAAAGTAACCCAGATGAACTATAGTAACTAGAGGACATCAATATCCAATGTTGTTTACTTTTTGTTAGAAATTTAAACGTAATTTAATTCAAGGTAATTGGCATTCAATATAAAGCAGAGTTCTGTTTCTCTGCAGATCTTCAAAGTGTGAATTTGATAATTTAATACAAGAAGTTGATAATCTTAGACTTTTTTTTTTTCTTTTGGTACTGGGGATCTAACCCATTGATGCTTTACCATTGAGTTACATCCCCAGTCTTTTTTTTTTTTTTTTTATCCTGAGATAGCGTCTCACTAAATTGCTGAGGCTGGTCTCAAACTTATGATCCTCCTGTCTTAACCTCCCAATTCACTGAGATTATAGGAGCATGCCATGGTACCCAGCTTAATCTTGGATTCTTCTGGTGAGTTGGACCCTCTTTAATACTTTTGGGGGTACCAGGGATTGAACTCAGGGGCACTCAGCCACTGAGCCACATCCCCAGTCCTATTTTGTATTTTATTTAGAGACAGGGTCTCACTGAGTTGCTTAGCTCCTCGCAGTTGCTGAGGCTGGCTTTGAACTCTCTATCCTCCTGTCTCAACCTCCAGAGCTGCTGGGATTACAGGCATGTGCCACAGCACCTAGCTCCTCTTTATATTTTTAATAGAAAATGTAGTTCATGTGAGATTAAGTTTAAACTGAAAAAAAAATTGAATCCTCTAATATGTAAACAACAGAGTAAATTTAATTATTTCCATTTCCTCAAGTCATGAAATGGAGAGCAGATGGGTCTTATGAACTGCTGCCAAAGTAATTTAATTTTTTTCCCCTCCGTTCTGGGGATTGAACCCAGGGCCTTGCACATGTTTAGCGAGTGTTGTACCACGGAGCTATATCCTCAAGACCCAGTTTTATTTTGTTTTTAATTTTAATTTTTTAATGAGTTCTTTGTTATGTTGCTGAGGCAGTCCCCAAATTCCTGGGCTCCTACAGTCTTCTTATCTCAGCCTCCCAAGTAGCTGGGACACAGGTGCACCACCGTGTTGGCTATTTAACTTTTTTAATGACCTTCTGCCCTCTAGGGTCAAACAAGAATACTACAAGAAATAAGCAGTCCTCTTAAAAATTAGAGCCTAACAATGTAGATCTGGAAGGGAGACCTTCAAATGTAAAAAGTACAGGATATAAAATAAGCCAAAGAGACAGGTATGGGGTACATGTCTGTAATTCCAGCTACTTGGGAGACTGAGGCAGGAGGATCTCAAGTTTGAGGCCAGCCTCTGCAATTTAGTGAGGCCCTCCCTCCCCAATCTCCAAATGAAAAATGAAAGAACTGGAAATGTAGTCCTGAGATCAATCCCCAGCACCATAACAAAATAAAAAAAGCCAAAGGACTTTGAAGTGTGACTAAGTAGATGCTCTTTGGACCAGTTTTAGTGAGTGGTTATGATTCAATCATAATTATAAGAAGAAACCTCTCATTTATGGTCATGAACTGAAATCGGTCTAAGACTAAGCATTAGGTACATCAACAGTGTATTCCTTTGAAAGAATGTGCTTGTATGATGTGGTGAAAGAAGGGAACACTAAGGTAAAAAGAAGCCGAGCTTTTTACTGCCTGAATTATGTCCAATTAAAGCCAATAATCAAATTATGTAACCAATTTTTTTTTGATCCATGTTAGGGTACTATGTTAATATCTCTCCTTCTCCTATTATACTTAAAGGATTTCTTTTCACTTGTTGAAATACAGTGAGACTTTTAGGGTGCCTTCCATTTCACTTCTAAGTTCTGCAAAGTGAAATTATGCATCCATGGGAACAAAATTCGATTATAACAAAATGTTGCTCTCCCTTTTAAAGGTATTCCTATTTCTTTTTTTTTTTTTTTTAAAGAGAGAGAGAGAGAGAATTTTAATATTTATTTATTTTTTTTAGTTTTCTGCGGACACAACATCTTTGTTTGTATGTGGTGCTGAGGATCGAACCCGGGCCGCACGCACGCCAGGCGAGCGTGCTACCACTTGAGCCACATCCCCAGCCCGGTATTCCTATTTCTAATAAATTGCATATAAATTAATACCACTAGTGTATTTTTTTCTATTTTCTTCAACTGATTAGACATCCTCTTATAATAAATTATTTTGTTTAAGCTAGTGCAAAATCAGCTTTGAGAAAATCAAAGTTTAACTGCAGGTAACTCAAAATGTTAGTGTAAGCCAGGTATGGAGGTGAGCCTGTAGTCCCAGCTACTTAGGAGGCTGAGGCAAAAGGATCCCCTGAGCTCAGGGGTTCAAAATCAGCCTGGACAACATAGCAAGACCACATCTCTTTAAAAAAAAAATGCTGGCTAAATTAGTGGATTTTGCAGTACAGTAAAATCTCATTTTAATAAATTTGGCTTTTTATTTTCATGTTTGCTTTGTAGTACTGGGGATTGACTCCAGGGGAGCTGTACCACTGAGCGATATCCCCTGCCCTTTTTTGGTTTGTTTTGCTTTGTTTTGTTTTGTTTTGTCTTGTTTTGAGACAGAGTCTTGCTAAATTGCTGAGGCTGGCCTCTAACTTGTTATCCTTGTGTCTCAGCCTCCCTAATCATTGAGATTACAGGTATGAATCTCCATGCTTGGTTCACTGTAATGATTTTGAAATGCCGTGCAAATTCAGTATCGAAATCTCACCAAAATGGAAATTTGCTGCTCTTGTGCATAGATAGAATATTTTATCTTTTGAGTAAAACAATATAAGCACAATGTTCCATCACTATCAGCACCGTATTCCTCCTTTTTTTCTTATCTGTACTCTTTCTTCTAATGTTGACTTGGTGGTAATTTGTAGATGACATGGGTAAGTCATCACTACCCAGGCATAAAAGATTCATGGTTTGGGCTGGAGTTGTGGCTCAGTGGCAGAGTGCTTGCCTAGCATGTGTGAAGCACTGGTTCGCGTCTCTGCACCGCATATAAATAAATAAAATAAAGGTCCATCAACAGCAAATAAAAATATTAAAAAAAAAAGATTCATGGTTGATAAAATGTGGAAATTAAGGGTATAACCTCTGCTTCCTAGCTCACTGGACACAACCTAGTCACATTCCATAAGTAAGTAGTTAGATAGGAAACTGGAAAATTCATTTTTAGCTGAGTGTTTATTTATGATCCCAATTAAAACTTCCATTATAGAAGGAAATAACAGCAGGCCATAGTGGGGTGGGCTTGTTATCCAGTCACTTGGGAGGCTGAAGCAGGAGGATTCAAAGTTTGAGACTAGCCTTGGCAATTTAGACCCTGTGTTAAAATAAAAGAAATTTTTAAGAAGAGGTGGAGATGTAACTCAGTGGTAAAACCCTTGCCTAGCATGCAGGAGGCCCTGGGTTCAATCTCCAGTACTGGCGGAACACAAAACAAACAGAAAGAGATAATGTATTAGATCATAACCAAGTAAGATAGACATTATAGGAATAACCTTGAACCTGTGTATTTTTAAAAATAAAGTTATTAAAAACTGCAGATTTGGGGCTGTAGCTTAATGGTAGAACATTTTCTTGGCATGTGTGAGGGCCTGGGTTTGATCCCCAGTACTGGGGGATGGGCAGAGAGGTGTAAGACCCCAACTGCAGATCTCAACTAACTCCAGTGAATTACTTAGCCAGGTATGGTGGTGCATGCCTATAATCCCAGCAGCTCAGGAGGTGGACGCAGGAAGATAGCAAGCTTGAGGCCAGCCTCAGCAATTTAGTGAGGCTCTAAGCAACTTGGTGAGACTCTGTCTCAAAATAAAAAAAATTAAAGGACTGGGAATGTGGCTCAGTGAATCCAGTGCCCTGGATTCAATCCCTAGTACCAAAAAAAAAAAAAAAAAAAGGTGGGGTGGTGAAGAATTATTTAACTCATTTTTTTTTCAACATATCATGACAACAAAATTTAGAGTTTTTGACTTTTATGGTTGTTTTCCAGGGTAAACCACATAATAGACAAGTAAATGATTCCAACTCTTCACCATTATAATTAGACCATAATAAATAAAACACGTCTATTAAATTTTCCCCCAAACAAAACAAAATATAGGGAATAGATGGGCAAACTGCTTATCTTACTGGGCCAACTAAGTGAAAGGTCCAGGGTAGCCAGTAATGGTGGCTCACACCTGTAATCCCAGTGCCTCGGGTGGCTGAGGCAACAGGATTGCGAGTTCAAAGCCAGACTCAGCAAAATCGAGGTGCTTAGCAACTCAGTGAGACTCTGTCTCTAAATAAAATACAAAAGCGGGCTGGGGATAGGCTCAGTTGTTAAGCAACTGATGTTTAACATGTTTAACAACTCTGATGTTGCTCAATCCCAGGTAGCAAAAAAGTAAAAGAAAAGAAAAAGAAATGTCACCAGGGACTGAACTCGGGGGTACTCGACCACTGAGTCATCCCTAGCGGTTTTTTGTATTTTATTTAGAGACAGGGTCTCACTGAGTTGCTTAGCGCCTTGCTTTTTGCTGAGACTGGCTTTGAACTCACGATCAAGGACATATTATCTTTATCTGCCTAACTTCTTTTCCACCTGCTTCTTATAGAAGCACAATCTCCATCTTACTCTGGAGAAATAGAACTCCCATTCAATCAACTACCAACTGTAGTACTCTACCTCAAAGACCTAAAAATCTTCTGAACAAAAAAATTTCTTAGATATTAATGGATTTTTATGTTATTCATTTACTTATATGTGATGCTGAGAATCGCATCCAGTGCCTCACACATGCTAGGCAAGCACTCTACCACCGAGCCACAACTCCAGCCCAAATTTTCTGAAATTTCACAAATCATATGTTTTGGAGTTGGTCTTCTTTCATTCATTGTGTTGGGAGGTTTTGAATCTGCAAATTCTTGTTCTTGAGTTCTGGAGAATTTTGAACTATTTTGTTCACAGGTAGGTGTGTGACGCATACATAGAATCCAGACCAAGTCAATCAGAACCATTCTCTGGAAATATGTATACTGGTAACACTTGCCTTCCTCTAAAATTGCTAACCTGGGATGGTGTAAGCCTGGAACCAGCTGTGATTTGGCTCTTATTGTATACAGAAAACCTACATGTGGGTGGAGGAAAAAAGGCCAGAAAAGGAGAAACAGAGGAAGAGGAAGATAAAAAACAGGATCCCAGAACCCCTGAATTTATTTCATCCTGCAGGCAGTCTCACCTTTGTTATCACCAGTTAAATAAACCAATAAATCACATTTTTTTTGTTTAAGGTAATTTAATAATTTTTCTGTCTCTGCAAATAGGAATCTTTAAAAATTTGTTCTTTTTAGTGCAAACAGAAGTTCTACCAGCAGAATTACATTCTAAGGATAGAGGGGATAAAGAGGATATAATGTAATAAATGCTTTCACTTAAAATACAAAGCAAGGAAAACAAATATAAATTTTCATACATAAATAAGGGTACGGAGTGTCCCATTAGTCCATCTTATTTATTTTTGCAGTACTGGGATTAAATGGAGGACCTTGTACGTGCTAGGCAAGTCTCTACATTGAGCCACGCCCTAGTCCTTTTTTAAATTTTAAGATACTGCCTCACCAAAATGCTGAGGCTGGCCTTGAATTTGTGATCCTCTTGCCTCCAGCTCCAGAGTAGCTGGATTACAGGTGTGCAATACCATTCTTGACTAAAACTGTCTTTATTCTACCCTCATGCTTGGCAAATAATTGGCCACATATAGAACCCTAGGTTGGAAATAAATTTTCCTAAGAATTCTGAAGGCACCTCTCCATTGTCTTCTTTCTAGTTTTCGGAGTTGCTGTTGAGACATCTGAGGACATTTTTTCTTTCCACATTATTATCATTTTTAAAAAAATTATTTATTTATTTTTTAGTTGACACAACACCTTTATTTCACTTGTTTATTTTTGTATGTGGTGCTGAGAATCGAACCCAGGGTCTCGCACGTGCGAGGCAAGCGCTCTACCACTGAGCCACAACCTCAGCCCTCCATATTATTTTTTAATTGGTGCATTATAATTGTACATAGTGATGGAATTTGTTACATGTTCATGTATGCACACAGTGTAACAATATGTTTGGCCAATATTACTCCCCAGCACTTCCCCCCCCCTTCTTTCAACATTCTGATTCTTGATCCTTTATATGCAACAGGCTTCCCATTCCCTGGAAGCCTACAGAATCTTCTTTTTGTTTGGTTTTCTGAAATTTCACAAATAATATGTTTTGGAGTTGGTCTTCTTTCATTCATTGTGTTGGAACATTTTAATCTGAAAATCCTTATTCTTGAGTTCTGAAAAATTTTAAACTCTTTGTTAATGATTTCCTCCCTTCTGTTTTCACTATTCTCTTTTTATGGATCTCAAATTACATTTGGATATTGACATACCAGGCTGATCTTTTTTTTTTTTTAACTATACAATTTATTTTTATTTTTATTTTTTTTTTAGTCATACATGACAGCAGAATGTATTCTGGCATATAATACATACATGGAATGTACATACATCAATCATATTGTCTATTCTATTCTACTGCCCTTCCTATCCTCCCTACTCCTCCCCTCCTCTCCCATCCTTTCTCTCTATCCAATCTAATGTGACACACTTCTCTTTTTTTTTTCTTTTTCTCATCACAACATCATCTATGTCTTCTGTATAACAATGAGGTTCTCCTTCCATCTTCCGTGCAACTCCCCTTCTCCCTCTTTTTCCCTCCCACCTCTATTCCCTATTTAGTGGTAATCTTCTTCTCATGCTCTTCCTCCCTATCCCATTTTGAGTCACCCCCCTTATATCAGAGAAGACATTCGGCATTTGTTTTTTAGGGATTGGCTAACTTCATTTAGCATAATCTGCTCTAATGACATCCATGTGCCTGCAAATGCCATGATCTTGTTATTTTTTTAGTGCTGAGTAATATTCCTTAGTGTATAAATGCCACATTTTTAAAATTCATTCATCTATTGAAGGGCATCTAGGTTGGTTCCACATTCTAGCTATTGTGAATTGTGCTGCTATGAACATTGATGTGGCTGTGCAGGCTGATCTTATTTTCCTATCTTTTCTCTGTTTTCCATATTTGTCTTTTTGGCTTTACTTTCTGGGAGAGCTTGTTTTGAACCTTTGTTTTATTTATTTATACGTGATGCTAAGGATCGAACCCAGTGCCTCACACATGCTAGGCAAGTGCTCTACCACTGAGCTACAGTCCTAGCCCTTCTGAGAGAGATTTTTTGTTTGCCATTTTATTTTTATGCTTTATTTTTTTCTTCAAGTGAGAAAAAAAAAAAAGGCCCATAGGTAATTAGCCAGCTGAGGCTATTTATAAAATGTGCACATTGACCTGAGTAGGGAGAGATCCTTTCTTAAAAAACAAAAACAAATACACAAACACACATACATATATATACGAACACACATACACACATATTATCTGGGCTGGCTTTCAACTTCTGTTCTCAAGCAATTCTTCTGCCTCAGCCTCTTCAATAGCTGGTATTACAGGCATGTACTGCCATGCCTAGTTGTCAACTTTAATTCCAACTCTTCTATTACATTTTGGTAAATGCCTGTAATCCCAGCTACTCAGGAGGCTGAGGCTGGAGGACCTCAAGTTTGAGACTAGTCTGACCCTGTCTCAAAATTTAAATTAAAAAATAAAATTAAAAAAAAAAACAGGCTAGAGATATAGCTCAGTGACAGGTCATTCGTGCATGATAATTGTACATAATGAGTTCAATCCCCAGTATTAGAAAAAAAAAAGTTTCTTTCTCTTGCACCATCTGCTGTTTTCTCTATGGCTCCTCCTGGCCCCGACACCCCCGTTGTTTGTTTTGTTTTGTTTTGTCTTTCAGGATGGAGGCTTGTCTCAGCTATCTATCTGGCAATCCTCAATCTTCTGTTAAGATTTAAAAATGGAGAACTAAAATGAAGCTTTTTGTGTGTGTAGGTGGAATCTGTTGAGCCTCATCGCTGGGTCATTTTTGGAAGACTCTCAATTTCAACAACTCTAGACCTTTTCTCTCAGGCTAGTCAGGTTAGCCAAAGGACTCTGACAAGTTTCCATCTGAGAGCGGGCAGAGGGTGGAGGATGAAAAAAGGGATCACAATATACCTTCACTGACATAATCCTGATTTCAGTTCTGAAACGTGGCTCTCCCTAATGTACCTGTGTTAGTTTTAAGGGCTGCTGTAACAAAATACCACGAACTAGGTATGCTAGTCAGCTTTGCATTCTTGTGACAAATACTAGAGTAAAACAACTTTAATGAAGGAAAGATTCATTTTACTGTTTCAGAGTTTTCAGTCCATGGTCCCCTGGCTCAAGGGAGACACATCCTGGTAGAAGGGCATGGTGGAGGAAAGCTGTTCAGCTCACAGCAGCTAGGAAGCAGAGAGATCGAGGAAGGGCCAGGGACAAGATAATCCCGCTCAGGGCTTCCCCATGACCTATTTCCTCCAACCTCCCAATAATCCATTCAGATTAGTAATCCATCAAATGGATTAATTCATTCATTAATGAGGTTAGAGCCCACATGATCCAGTCACTTCCAAAAGACTTACCTCAGGACATTGCTGCATTGGGGACCAAGCCTTTAATTGCAAGAGCCTTTCAGGGACACTACAGATTCAAACCATAATCCTAGGTGACTTAAAACAATCAAATTTACTGTCTCACAGTTTGGTAGGCTCGGAGTCTGAAGTCAAGGTGTCTGCAGGGCCACGCTCTCTCTGAAGGTCATAGGAAGAATCTTCTATGCCTCTCTTCCAGGTGCTGGTGGTTGCCAACAATTCCTTTTTTTTTTTTTTTTTTAAATAAATATTTTAGTTGTAGATGGACACAATACCTCTATTTTACTTGTTTATTTTTATGTGGTGCCAGGGATCGAACCCAGTGCCTCACGCATGCTAGGCTAGTGCTCCACCACTGAGCCACAACCCTGGCCTGCCAACTATTCTTGGCATTCCTTGGCCTAGACTCACCACTCCACTGTGTCTCCATGCGGTGTTCTTTCCCTGGTGTGTGTCTTCACATTGTCTTCCCTCTGGTGTGTGCCTACCCCACCTAAGAACTTTAGGATTCATCATTGGAGAGGGAGTAGGAGGGGTATTAAAATATGAACAAGTTAAACAAAAATAAAAAATAAATCTACAGATTCTTCCTATATAAGGTGGAGTCTAATTCATTTCCCTTTGTATATGGGCTGGCCTTACCACCTTGTTTCTAAAAAATATAATGGAGAATTTAGCCATGTGCCTCCCCAGGCCAAGACATAGAAGGTGGCATATCCTCTGCTGGACTCTTGACCTGTGCCTCTGAAACCCTGAGCTGTCATGTAAGTCTGACTACCCTGAAGTCACCATGCCAGAGAGAGCATGCAGTCAGAAGTGTCCCAGCATTCCCAACTGTTTCAGCCCCATTTTTATTCCCAGCTCAGGGGCAGATGAGTGGGGGATCTTTCAAGGATTCAAATCCCAAACACCACCTGATCACACTACAGGAGAAACCTTGAGTGAGTGCTGTCCTCCTGAGCCCAGCAAGCCCCAGATCTGTGAAAGATAATAACAAATCATTTACTTTTCTATACCACTAAGTTTGAAATGGCAATAACAGATGTTAGGGACAGAAGAGTAGGAGAAGTGGAGACAGAAGGGAAACGGGGCAGGTGAGGAGAAAGGCAAATGCTTTGTGTGTGTGTGCTGGGTGTCAGAGCCTCACACATATTGGGAAGTACGTGTCTTTGATAAAAATTAAAAACCAATTTAAGCTTGGCGTGGTAGGTAGACAGAGGCAGGAGGATCTCAAGTTCGAGGCCAGTCTGGAAAAGTTAGTGAGACCCTGTCTCAAAATGAAAAATGAAAAGGGCTGGGGATGTGGCTCAGTGGTAAAGCCTGAGTTCAATCCCCAGTACAAAAACAAACAAACAAATAAATAAATTTAAAATATTTAAGACAAATTACAAAACGATCCAGTGAATGTGGTTCTTTTCATGAGGGCGGGACAGCTTCATTTCTCTTGAAGTTGACAGATAAGGGTGACCACTTCACTCTTATCTCTTCCCAATATTTTCTCTTATGGATGTTCAGATCAAAGACCCCAAACCTGGGCTTGGTTGTAGCTCAGTGTTACAGTAGATATCTAATGTGACTGAGGCCCTGAGTTCGATCCCTGACACTGCAAAAAGAAAGCGATGAAAAAAAAAAAAGATACCCACAAATGTATCTTCTGTACGAAACACCTGGGTGTTTTATCTTGAGAATGTTAGAATGGTTTATGTTGCAAGTGAGAGAACATCCAACTTCAAAGTGACTTAAACAGAACTGGCAATTTATTGGCCACATATTGAAGATCCAATGGTCGGGCTGGCTAACCTGTGGCAACAAACCATCCAATGTCACTGGATATGGTGACACACAAATAAAATTCCAGCTACTTGGGAGGCTGAGGCAGGAGGATTGCAAGTTGAGGCCAGTCTCTGCAATTTAGTGAGACCCTGTCTCAAAATAAAAAATAAAAAGGGCTGGCGATGTACCTCAGTGGTAGAGCACCCTGGTTTCAATCCGAAGTACTGCAAAAACAAACAAACAAAAGAACAAAATTCCACAAACTGTACAATTTTGCATAGGCTTATTTTTCTAAAGGCTTGTTGGGTTCACCTGCAAATCCATGTAGTTATTATGAACAAGAGAGACATCTTGATCAATACGACAAAATTTACAAACATGATCTGTTTAAAGAAACTGAACTATTGGCTTTAGTGATATTATTTACTGGAACTTCCTGTGGAAAGCCTGAACCTAGTATACAAAAGTCTCCTAGGCTAAGAAAATATGCAGCTTTGCAAAGTTCTTATATTATGCTACACTAGACTGGAGCTTACTGGCAAAACGGTATAACAGAGTCAAGAGTACTTGAAGGAATCTTGTTCGAGAAACAGGGTTTTGGTAAGAGATGAGGACTACTTAAGTTCAGTCCCTCAGGAGGGGAAGAGCTGGTAGAGAAATATCTTGGGTTGAGCAGAAAGAGGGGACAATTGGACTAGATAATAATGAAATGAATCTTCCCATGGAGCAATAACATAACTTAAGAAATAAAAATCAAAAGAAAAAGAAAGAAGAGAGAAGAAAAAGAAAATAATCAAAAGATTGCAACAGGTCCTTGTGGCAGGTCACTTCAGGTTAGGGTTATGATCCTAAACCAGCAACTCTCTATTCACAAGGCAGTATTCTCCCCTCCATTAAAAACTTGAGAGCTGGGGCTGGGCATGTGGCTCAAGCGGTAGCGTGCTCCCCTGGCATGGGTGCGGCCCGGGTTCGATCCTCAGCACCACATACAAACAAAGATGTTGTGTCGGCCGAAAACTAAAATATAAATAAAATATTAAAAAAAAAAAAAAAGATTACAGCTCAGGGATGAGAATATAGCCTAGTCAGTAGAGTGCTTATTTAAAAAAAAAAAAAAAACAACTTGAGAGCTTGGTGTGGTGGTCAATCCTGTAATCCCAGTGGCTCAGGAGGCTGAGGCAGGAGGATTTCGAGTTCAAAGCCAGCCTCAGCAACAGCAAGGCGCTAAGCAACTCAATGAGACCCTGTCTCTAAATAAAATACAAAATAGGGTCAGGGATATGGCTCAGTGCCTGAGTGTCCCTGAGTTGAATCCCTGATACAAAAAAAAATTGAGAAGCATTATTTTAATTCCATCTTATTTCCTCTTCCAAGAATGAGTTTTTAATCAAGAAAGACAGGGTTCAGTTAAGGCTGAATCTGGTGGAGGAAAAGAACAAGGGGTCACATGGTAGAACCTGATATGATGGAAGTCTGATCTATAAAGGGAGGGACATTCTTAGATTATACTATTTTGAGAACCTGATAAAAATAATATTTTGTTAAAAATGCACACACAGACATTTTTATACACTTCTCAAAATAGTTCACATTCAAGCCAATTAGGAATATTTAGTGTAAAAGCTTCCAGGTACAGTCCATGAGGGAAAGTTACTTCCTTCTTTAAGTAAATCCCTAAATAAGCTTAGAGGGCTGGGGATATGGCTCAGTGGTGGATTGCTCACCTACTTGGGTGAGATGCTGGGTCTGATCACCAGCATTAAAAACAAACAAAAGAACACCTAAACAAATTCAGAAGAGTCAGAAGGAAAAATGTGGAGACAAGGATGGTTCTTTCTAGAAAGCTAGAACTTAAACAATCCTAAATTATAACCTTTTCCCCCCCATGGTTGAAGATTGAATCCAGAGCATTGCTAGGTAAGTGCTCTACCACTGAGCTACACCTCCAGCCCCTGTAATTTTTCCCTCTGTTATATATTCATTTCCTAGTCATTTGTATTTAAAAAGGGAAATACACAAAAATATTCAATATATATTTTTGTACAAAAGATGGGCAAAACTGAACTCCTGGGTATGAACCCCACTTTATATCATGTGAGGTATTTGACAGCCCAAGAATAAAACTCCATACTAAATGTGTACAGAAGGTATGGGAATATAAGTATGCAATGCTTAAAAAAGATGACTTTAAAAAAAAATCCTAAATGGGGGTCACATTATACAAATTGCTTTGCAATTGAAATGTAACTTAAAAAGCACTGGCTGTTATCAATACCACAGGTCAAAAAGTCCTAGATTTATTTTGTAATATGAATGCTAAACATCTTTTTTGATTTTCTGATAGGGTGTTCATCTCTCAGTACCAGGCCTTTGTACATCGATAGCCTTTGGCTGGGCATGGTGATGCACACCAGCTACTCAGGAGGCTTAGGCAGGAGGATGACAAGTTCAAGCTCCACCAGGGTACATTAGCAAGACCCTGTCTCAAAATAAAATTTAAGGCTGGGTGTGGTGGCACATGCCTGTAATCCTAGCGGTTTGGGAGGCTGAGATAGGAGGATAGTGAGTTCAAAGCCAGCCTCAGCAATTTAGAGAGGTGCTAAGCAACTCAGTGAGACCCTGTCTCCAAAGAAAAATACAAAATAGGGCTGAGGATATAGTTTGGTGGTAGAGTGCTTGCCTAGTATGCATGAAGCCCTGGTTAAAACACACACACACACACACCTAGGTCTTTGCTATGCTGCAAATATTTTTTCTGTATTGGATAAAAAGAAGTAAAAACACCAATCAATTTTGGAGATGCACTACTGGATAAAAGAACATGGCTGACATGTTTTTCTTTTCTTTTGAAGTGCTGGGGATTGAACCCAGGGTCTTGTGTGTGATAGGTTGAGAGCTAAATCCCCAGCCCCAGCCCCCTGATACTTTCTAGTCATAAAATAATTGAGGGAAATTACTTAACTGGTGTCTATTAAACATCTGTATATGGGAACAACAATACCAACCTCTTGAGGTTTTTATGAGGATCAAATGATTTTCTTTCTTTCTTTCTTTCTTTTGAGATGGGTCTTGTTATGCTGCCCAGGCTGAGTGAACTTATCCTGTCCTCCTGCCTCAGCCTCCCAAGCGCTGGGACCATAGGCACATGTCACAATGCCCAGCTCAAATAATTTTTTTTTTTTTTTTGGTACCAGGGATTGAACTCAGGGGCACTTGATCATTGAGCCAAATCCCCAGCCCTTTTTTGTATTTATTTAGAGACAGGGTCTCACTGAATAGCTTAGCACCTTGCTAAATTGCCGGGGCTGGCTTCGAACTCATCCTCCTGCCTCAGTCTCCTGAGCTGCTGGGATTATGGACATGTGCCACTGCACTCAGGTTTGTTTTAGTTGTAGATGGACAAATAACTTTATTTTTAGGTGGTGCTGAGGATCAAACCCAAGGCCCCGCACATGCTAGGCAAGCACTCTACTGCTGAGTCACAACCTCAGCACTCTGTATTATTATTTGGGGTAGGTAATGGGGATTGAACCCAGGGGCCCTCAACCACTGAGTCACATCTCCAGCCCCTTTTATATTTTATTTAGAGACAGAATCTGAGTCGCTTAGTGCCTCACTTATGCTGAGGCTGGCTTTGAACTCGCAATTCTCCTGTCTCAGCCTCCAATCCAGCTCATCTCCCTAACAAGTTCAGAACAATGTTCAGCACATATGAAGCCTGATGTAACTGTTACCTTTAATGACAATATCATATATGCATTCACTTATTTCTGGTCATAGTCAGCTTTTGGTGTTAGTCAGCTTTCTGTTGCTGTGGCAAATATGAGGTAAACTACCTATCAACAAGAAGAGAAAGGCTTATTTTGGCTCACAGTTTCCAAGGCTTCAGTACATGGCTGGCCCGGTTTTCTTTGGGCCTGTGGTGAGACACTTCATCATGACAGTGGGAGTGTGTGGTGGAAGAGGCTACCCACATCATGGTGCCCAGGAAGCAAGAGAGAGGGGTCAGCTGAGGTGCCAGGATCTCCTTTAAGGGCATACCTCCAGTGACCTCACTTTCTTACAGTAGGCTCCACCTCCTTAAGATTCTGTTACCTCTCAACAGCATCACAGGTTGGGGACCAATTTGTCAATATGTGGGCCTTTGAGGGAGGGTGTTGAAGGTCCATATTATAGAGTTCTGTACCTGGCCCCCAAAAGTTCAGGTCAATTTCACAATGCAAAAAAAGTCTCCAAAGTCTTAATTATTCCAACCTTGCTCAATAATCCAAAGTCTTGCTCAATAATCCAAAGTCTCCTCTGAGACTCAAAGCAAACTCTTAGCTTTGAACCTTTAAAACAAAAATCCTTTGCTTTAATTTTTTTTTTTTTTTTTAGTCATAGAGAAACACAAGACCTTTATTTATTTTTATGTGGTGCTGGGGATTGAACACATGTGCTAGGTAAGTGCTCTGCCACTAAGCACAACCCCAGCTCTTAAAAAAAAAAAAAAAAATCCTAAAAACAAGTTACATACTCCCAAGATACAATGACATAGAGTAAACATTCCCATTCCCAAGAGAAGGAGTAAGGGCATGGACAGCATCAGACCAAGACTGAAACTTAGCAGAGCAAACATTAAGTGCTATAGCTTCGTGCCCAGCATCCAGGGCACATGGTGGTGATGTGACTACCGAAGGGCTTGGAGAGTACCACCCCTACAACTTGCTGGCTGCAGCCACCACGGCCACTCTCTTCAGTTAGTTCTGCTTGCTGCTTCTGGATTTCCTCAGCAGGCATTCCTCATTCTGGCATCTTCGGCTTCCTGGGGTATCCACTGTAGCTTCGGCTTCACTCTGTGTTCTGCAGTAGGGGCTGCTTGCAGAAACTGACCCTGCCACACACTGCCTAGCCTCCCACGCTCTCCTTTGAAATCTCAGTGGAAGCTTCCAAGACCCCATGAGTCTTGCATTCTAGATGCCTGTAAAACCAGCATCCTGTGGATTATGTCAAGGCCTGCTTCCAGCATGAGCTACACCAGGGCCCACTTCAACCAGGCTGCAGGGCCTTGAGGGTTCAACACAGGCAAATCCCAGGGAAACCATTCCCTAAATTGTTCTGTACACCCTGGGCTCTCCTCCAAAGAACATAAGATTATACTCTGTAACTTTTGAAAAGCCTGTGATAGGTGGAGTCTTGGAAGATTCTGAGATGCTCTCAAGGCATCTTTTTTATTGTTCTGGTGCAAAGAATCTGCTTTTTAAACAAACAGCCCTACCTGGCAACACCTTTAAACATGTTCCTTTTCTAAGGGGAATCGCAATTTTTTGGGGGGTGGGTGTGTACCAGGGATTGAACTCAGGAGCACTTGACCACTGAGCTACCTCCCCAGCCCTATTTTATTTAGAGACAGTGTCTCCCTGAGTTGCTTAGCACCTCACTTTTGCTGAAGCTGGCTTTGAACTTGCAATCCTTCTGTCTCAGCCTCCTGAGTCACTTGGATTTTAGGCATGTGCCACCATGCCTGGTGAATCACAAGTTTTTTTTTTTTTTTAAATTCCACTATTGTTTTATGCTACTGATTCTAACTGTAACTCTGGCTAAAAGCTGCCAGAAATATCCTGAATGTTCTGCTGCCTTAAAATTTACTGTCATGTTAGTCAGTTGGTTACCTTTAAACTCAGCCTTTCACAAAGCCTCAGGCATGGACAAAATGCATTCAAATCCCTTGCCACAGTGTAAAGTGAGTGGGTGGCCTTTAGTCCCAATATTGCTTATTTCCATCTAAAACCTGAGCTTAACCTTTAGTATTCACATTTCTATCTATCAGCATTCTGATCTTCTAAGCCCTCACCAGAATCACCCATTAAGATCTGCTTACAACATTCTAAGCTTTAGGTAGTCTGCTTCTACAAACTTTTCCAAATTCTGACTGCAAACCAATTTTGAAAGCTTCTGAACTATATCATTAGTACAGTCACAGCAATGACCTCACTTCTTGGCACCAATTTTCTAGGAATTTCTCAATGTAATCAAGCTGACAACCAAGATTAACCACATTTGGTAGTAAAAATTGAGTTTAGTACTACCCCCCACCCCCACCCCGTACTGGGGATCAGACCCCAGAGGAACTCTATCACTGTGCTACATCCCAGCCTTTTTTATTTTGAGACAGGGTCTAAGTTATCCAGGTTAGCCTTCAATTTGCAATCCTCCTACCTTGGCCTCTTGTATAACTACTTCTTTATTGACAAAATCATACCCCCCAAAAGCTCCCAGCTTCTTGTACCAGTTGAAAGCCTTGGTTACAAACATGGTCCAAGTAGCTCAAAATTAGTTCTATGAAACAATACTATTCTAAGGCCATACTTATTTTGAAAGCCTGAAGTTTTTTCCCACAACTATAAAAGTACTACCAAGTTGAAAATCTTTATTTCATTAAGATATACAAATAGAGTTAATACAAAAGTCCACATCTTTTGTGGTTTCTAAACATTTGACCATCAATGGTTTCCACGAGAGGCTGTTCTTCATATTTCAGAGAAAGTTCAGATGTCTGACATTCTGTGAAAGCCCAACTTTTCTTCCTTTCTACCCATCAAATTAGTCTTTTCAGAAATCTTGCCGGATGTTTTCTTTGTTTGCCTCTCCATTTTGCTGCTTAATTTGAAAGATTTCATTTTCTAGTTGCACAATAGTCCGTTCAATTTCATAATTCTTACTGACCAGGGATACCCAACTAAAAAATGAAAGAAAAGAAAATGAAAATATTACTCAATATAAGATTTCTCTTAGAAGATTTAATTTTAAATGTATGTACAATTTCATTGAGGGTTGTAACACTTAACTTTTCATTTAAAAAAACGGAGACACAATTGTAAAAAAAATAGGTGAAAGGTACAGAGACTTTCTCTGTATTATTTATTTTTTTGCAGTACTGGGGCCAAACCCAGAGTTCTGCATATGCCAGCCAAGCACTCCACCACTGGCCAGATCCTTAGGCCTTTTTATTTTGAGACAGCATCTCACCTCATCCAGGCTGCCTTTGAACTTCCAATCCTCCTGCTTCAACCTCCTGAGTACCTCTGTATTATTTTTTTAAATTGGCACTTTATAATAGTGAAATTCATTATGCCGTATTTGTATATGCACATAATTTGATCAATCTCATTTCCCCATCCTGCTTGCTATACTCTACTGATCTCCCTTCTATTACTACTACTACTATTGTTTTAATTAGCATGTTATATTTGTAAGTGGGATTCACTGTGGTATATTCATACATGGACATAACATATTTGGTTGATTTCATTCCTCATTTATTACTTACAATTTCAAGTGAATCTACAATTATTTCAAATTAAGAAGTATAACTAATAAAAAAGTAAGTAGAAACAAATAGCAAATCAATAAGACAGAAAAGACAAGAAAGAGTATTGAAAGACAGTATTGGGTTAGTAGAAGAGAAAATAGGGCAGAAGCAACGATTATAGAAAAATGGTGGAAACAATTCTAGAACTGATAAAAAATAAACTGCAGATTTAAGGAAGGCTCCCTTTCCCCTAAAACAATCTCAAGGAGGCTATAATCTCAGCTACTTGGGAAGCTGAGGCAGGAGGATCACAAGTTTGAGGCCAGTGTGTGCAACTCAGCAAGACCTTGTCTCAAAATAAAATATAAGGTCTGGGAGTGTAGCACTTGTCTAGAATGTGCAAGGGCCTGGATTTAACCCCCAGTACCCCCCCCACACACACACACACAAAAAGGGGGGTGGGGTGGGGCTAGTCATGGTACAGAGTGCCAGATTAGCATATGGGAGGCCTAGGGTTTAATTCTCAATGCTGACAAAAAGTAAACAATAAAACAATTAGAATACAAGTAGGTCTTATAAAGAGCCAGAAATACTGGACTAAAAACATGACAGGTACTCTAAGACCAGATCATTAGCTGTGGTCCAATTCTTATCTATCTATTTATTTATTAATTATTTTTAGGTGGACACAA
Organism: Marmota marmota marmota; assembly: GCF_001458135.2. Lineage (NCBI taxonomy): Eukaryota > Metazoa > Chordata > Mammalia > Rodentia > Sciuridae > Marmota > Marmota marmota. The sequence continues at coordinate 2,968,845 of NW_026000077.1, forward strand.
TATCTTTATTTTGTTTTTATGTGATACTGAGAATCCAACCCAGTGCTTCATGCATGCTAGGCGAGTGCGCTACCATTTGAACCACATCCCCAGCCCCATGTGGTCCAATTCTTGTTTATAACTCTTTTGTGCTTTCTACACTCAGAAAGGTGCAGATTTTGAAATAGTGAAGGGCAGATTTAGAAAACAGCATCTGACACCCGTGGAATTCCATGTGAATACTGTTTGATTCTTACTGAATCCTGATCACAGAAAGGGATAAGCAGTTTGAAACATGATGGAATTATTGACACTCACTTTGACTCCATTTCTCTTAATTTAGATCCAGCTGTAAGTTGCATGTTCTTTCGCTGCCAGTTTAAGTCCTGAATATGTTTCCTGCAAAAAGTTATTTACACAACCCAACTACATTTTAACGTTAAGAGTAAAATAAACAGAAAAAGTAACAGTCAATGTGAAAATGTCTTTAATCTCTTTAAAATAGACACATACACAAATAGTCAACATGAGAATACCTTTAATGTCCTGAGAACAGATACATACACAATCATGGACTAGTTTTAGGAGTGAGCTTTCTTCTAGTTAAAATAAAAAGTACACCCAAACATGTACACATAAATTACAAATCAGAAGTCCCTCCTCCCCTGCATTTCTCCCACTTCCTAGTGAATGCTGTTGAGTTTTTGGTGGGGGCAATAATTTAAATATGGACTGTCCCCTCCAAAATTCATGTTGAAGTTTAACCTCCACTGTGCATTATCAACAGTCAAAAGTTAATTAACTATGGTGGTTGGGGTGGGCCTTTGCAATGTGAGAGATGATTAGGATTAGACAGTAACAGTGTGGAGCCCCAAATACTGAATACACCAGGTTTTTTAACAGTGAGAAAGGGACCTGAACACACACCTGCGCCACTTCCCCGTCTCTTGCCACGTGATGTCCTGCACCACGCTGGGACTCTGCCAGCAAGGTTATAACCAGATGTACCCCTTGACCTTGGATTTCCAGAACTGTAAGCCAAAATAAACCTCTTTTGTTTAAAACTTACCCAGTGTGAGGTATTATGCTGTTTGCAACAGGAAACAAAAAGACAGTGGGTGTCCTAGATTCTTTCCTCTGTGCACACATATGCAAAGACCGGTTTTTATATAAATCAGGTTACACATGTTATTCTACAATGTTCCCCCTCTTTTAAAGTCCCTTTTCTATGCTTGCAGACTTGCAAGTTGTATGACCTGGTAGAAATGTTTTCAGATTTTAAGCCTATTTCCCTTCCTCTCAGGAAGGACAAATCCAGTGCTAGATGCTGGACAGACTGTCCAGTGTTTACTGTCATATGGCTATAGTCTTATTGCTTTCTTTTTTCTTCCACTGTCTATTAAGGGTTTGCTTAAACTTTATTCTAAAACAACAGGAAGAACAATTTACCTTAACTTCTGAAGCTCTTTCTGTGCGTGTTCAATCATATGGACTAGATTTCTAAAGAAGGAGAAAAGGAAAATCAGATTAAGGAACATTAAGACCTCATGGTACCAGCTAAACTACCTAGGTTCACACAAAGTTACATTTTCCTACTAAAAAAATAAACAATGAGATCTCTGTGCTCAATACATTAGATACTCCATTAACATTAGCTAATTTTATTCTCACAGGAATTGAGATAGGGTATGATTTATTATTCCAGTTACACATGTGAATAAAACGAGGCTTACAAGGATCAAGTAACTTGATCAAGATAATACAGGTGTTAGACATTTCAGGTTGGTTATTTTATTTTTTTCATAATAGGGACTGAGCCTAGGGGCATTTCACTGAATTAAATCCCAGCCAGCCTTTTCTGTTTTATGTTGAGACAGGGTCTCATTAAGTTGCAGAGGTTAGCCTTGAACTTGTAATCCTCCTGTCTCAGTGATCCTCCTGTCTCAGCCTCCCAAGTTGCTGGGATTACAGGCGTGCACTACCGTGCCTGGTTGGATTTCAGGTCTTTTACATTCTAGAGCTAAGCAGCTTACAGATACTTTCATTTTGAGTACCTATGTCATTTCTTAAACTGTTATATGACTTTTTTTTCTTGGAGATAGGTCGACTATGCTTTCCAGGCTGGCCTTGAACTCCAGGGCTCAAATAATCCTCGTGTCTTCAGCCTCCTTGGACTACAGGCACTTAACACTCCTGGCTTATCATAACTTCTTTTCATCAATCAAGAAGATGAAAAATATCTGATAGACCTATTTTTTAATATGGAGCTTCTTGAGGATGGGAATCATGTTGTTCTCCTTGTGAAACAAGTTTTCTTAACTGACCTGTCTCTTAAATTTCTTCATCATCCAGATCTCATTCTCAATATTCTTTTATATCTCGATTTTCATACCTACATTAATCTTGTCTTATTCAACTCTGGTTTTTACTAAAAACTCATAAATTTCTTCCTTAGTACTAATGTTATCATAATTCTTGAATAAACTTTTTACTGCAAATATATTAGCATTGATGAGACACTAGAAATACAACTGAATGTTCCTTTTCTGCCAAGAGCTTGTAAAATCCTTATAATATCACAGTTCTAATTAGGCTACTTTTGCAAAAGCAAGTCCCATGGTAATATCGTATATTTTTCTAGATCAACTCTTAAAAGATCTTTAAATATTCTAGGGCAACATCATGACTTAAGAGTAGTTGCCAAGAGTCGGTTAATTGTCTAAGACTGGATAGTGTTACCAAAAGTCACTCCATGTCATATGTGACATGGGAGGCCTCTGTAAGGGGAAGATATGCAGAACTCTTCTTAAACAGATGATGGCTGGCTTTTCCACTTACGAGAAAGATGACCTAGATCTAAAAAGATGAAAAAATAACTTTTACCACAAGATCTTCCAGAGAAGAGCCATCACTGATAACAAGGTCATTAAACTGGTCTTGGATTTGGTCCATTGTTTGTGGGAGATCTCGAGCTGGAATAAACCACTCGTGTTCCTCTTCCTCTTCCAGCATTTCCTGGAAACAGCGCTCAATAAATTCTTCTTCCCACAACTCCTCTTCTATTTGTCTGTTGAATTCTTCTTCATTTTCCATCCACATATACTCTGCAAATGGATTGTCATCTTCATGAGAATGACCGTTAATAATCACATCTTCATTGATGATGCTTGGGCTAGTACTGCTGCGACTTGGATCTTTCATGGTTGGCGTTAGTTGTCGTTTTTAACCCAGTGCACGGCAGCGGGGACGGCAGCCAACGAATCCTGTCGGCCTCCGCGGATCTCCACAAGCAGCGCCGCTCCACCGCTCGACGTGCGCTTCGCCCGCCGCCTCCCTTCTCCAGTCCAAAACCTCTCAATATTCTTTTATATCTCGATTTTCATACCTACATTAATCTTGTCTTATTCAACTCTGGTTTTTACTAAAAACTGAAAAAGAAGCTGCAGTAGGAGGCTAGAGATTCAGGTATCAGTCCAAGTCACTTCTAACTAACATAGGGGAAAAGTTCAATAGAGAGTACCATGTGATCATTATCACTGGAAGTGATTTGATGGTAGACTTCAATAAACTTAAACAACAGCTTTACTGAGACATAATTCACAAGCCACTTGAACACCTCTGGCCTGACGGTACTGTTGCTTCAGACTAATACTGTTTCCTAGTTGTGCTGCAGGGCTGGGCTTCTCACATGTGTTTCCTGATTTTCTAACTCAAATTTTCTGCTGTTGCCCTGAGTCAACTTCCTACCTCTACCGACTGGTTTTCTTGCACTAAATGCAATTCTCTAATGATTTGGTCTTCAAACATCCTCTCCCTGAAAGGTTATTTGTTGTCTTCTTCCTGTTCCATCCTCCTTAAATTTATTTTGACAAAATATACTATTTTTGCATAGTATTCTTCCTCTGGAAAAGCTTCTATTGAGTTTGGAGGAGACAAAAAAAAAAGCTTAGGACAATGTTCAACAGTGAAGAATACTATGTGATTAAAGGAAAAGCAAGTAACGTCCACCATAGTTACCAAGAAGAGGCACAGAGTACGATAGGCAGAATTTCAATCAGGGAAGACAGGCAGACCGGAATCAATGTTCTCTTGAATTTAATGGTTCCTCCCCGTACCTATGTTCTTCATTTTTGGACACCCAAATCGCCGATTACTGGTTCCTTGGCCTAGAATTTGTTTCCTTAACAATATGTAGAGCTTCTTGAGGATAGGAATCATGCTGTTCTCCTTGTGAAACAAGTTTTCTTAACTGATCTCTCTCTTAAATTTCTTCATCATCCAGATCCTATTCTTTCTTTTGACCCTTCCTTTCTTTTGTATATTCATAAAAGAAGCTGAAATGTTTGTCTTGTAGTTTCCCAAATTCTGGGTTTTGTCCGTTGGATCACGATTTGGCAATAGAAACTTATAATTCTGAAGATCATACAAAAGCTATCTATTGTGGTTTTATTTTATACAATTGTTTAAGGAAACAGTCTAACAGAGTTTTACATATACTCATGAGGCTCAAAGGAACCACAGAGATAATTTTTTTTTCTTGTAGTATTGGGGATCAAACCTAGGACCATATGCTTACGAGGCAAGCACTCTACCAGCTGAGTTATATCCTCAGCCCCTCACAGAGATAATCTAACTACTGAATTTTACAGACAAGAAAACTGAAGTCTAGATAGAGAATAAATACTAAAGCTAAAGCTTTGGAACAGAAATGAGAGCTCAATGGGTTGTTTTGCCAGCAAAATCCTTTCTGATATTAGTTCTCTATTTATAGTTTGATTGTCATTATTCACAAACTCCATATTTTGAGAGTCTGTGTACCTACTTTATTTATATCCCCCAAATTACTATTTGCAATGTTTTGTAGTCATTCATGAATATCTGTACACCAGTGAAAACTCTGGAGATCCTAGGTATGCACATTCCCAGTTGAGGCTAAGCAAGGAGACGGTCTGACTTTTTATTTTTGCTCGCATAAAGAGAAGCCCAGAGGACAGAGTTTGTTTCAAGTTTGGCATCTATTAGCAAAGTGTCTTAAGTGTGATACTTTATACTTCTTAAGTTCATTTTCTCTCTTTTTTTTGGATACTGGGGAATAAACTCAGGGGCCTCAACCACTGAACCACATCCCCAGCCCAATTTTTGTATTTTATTTAGAGATAGGGCCTGAGTTGCTAAGTGCCTCGCCATTGCTGAGGCTGGCTTTGAACTCATGATACACCTGCTAGGTGTGCACCACTGTGCCCAGTTTGTTTTTTCTTTTTCTTTTTTTTAATTTGTTTTAATTAGTTACAATTAATTAATTAGTTAATTAGTTTTTTATTTAAAAAATCTACTAGAATTAGTTGTTTCTAAAATAACTTATGTGAGATGTATGTGTGTATACATATACATACTTCTAGAGATATGGTATGGTATTTAATTCAGTGTTTACTGGGACTAATGAGAATCAACTAATGAGAATCCCTAACATTAAGGATTACAGTCTATCAGGTGATTTGTATACTGGCCCTCACAACCCATTTTCTTACATCATTCTACAGTAAATGTGGTAGTTTAAAGTCAGGCCTCATTAGCACTCTTAAATTTTGAGATGGGTCTCAAAGTACTGGCTTTTCATAGGGGTTAGATCTAGGACACGATCCCAAGTCAAATCTAGCTTTATTATTTTTTATCCCTTGTCTGTTACCCAGTCTCCCATACTTTTAAAAAATATTAAAGCTTTGGGTAGGATGGGTGAAAAGCAGCTTACTCATTATATACTTTCCAGGCATTACATCCATGCTGAGACATTAGTTCCAGATTCTCAATTCGAACTGCCTGATGCTCTAACTGGGCCATAGAATTGTTTACACATTCTTGCCATGCGGTAATGTCATTTTTCTGACCAGAGGAAGGGGCTGGAAGTTCATATCTGAAATTAAACAACAAAATAAAATAAACCCACATATACTGCCAAGTTTTTATGCTTCTTCCCAATAAAATGCCCCATGCATTTATGCACGCTATATAAAACTACAGAAGACTGAAGATGCAGACCTTACAAAAAAAGAAACCTATTAATCTTAAGACACAATCAATTTACAAATGAGATTTATTTAAAAAATATATATTTTATGTGATGCTGAGGATCGAACCCAGGGCCTCGCACATGCCAGGTGAGCATGCCAGGTGAGTGCTCTACCACTGAGCCACAATCTCAGCTCCTACAAATGAGATTTAGCACCATTGTATATAGTAACAAACAAAAAAAGTTTACATCAATGTAAATCAGTTAAGTAAACTATATCATATTCACATAAAGAACTACCATATTAGCTATTAAATGTGACTGGAAGTTCAGTCCAATCTCTCTTCATACTTGCAAGACCCTGTGCAGTAGTAGCTCAGGGGCACTGGACCACTGAGGCACATACCCAGCCCTATTTTGCATTTTATTTATTTAGATAGGGTCTCATTGAGTTGCTTAGTGCCTAGCTGTTACTGAGGCTGGCTTTGAACTTGTGATCCTTCTGCCTCAGCCTCCTGAGCTGCTGGGATTACAAGCATGAGCCACCATACCTAGCTTCTGCCTTATCATTATCACCTTTTCTTTTTAAATTTTGTGGTGCTGGGGATTGAACCCAGGGCCTTGTGCATGCAAGGCAAGCACTGTACCAACTGAGCTACCTCCCCATGCCTTATCATCTTTAAAAAGAAAAATGTTTCTGAAAAAATCTTAATATATAAAAGAAAAACCTAGGCTCCAAAAAATTTTGCTACCAGTTTTTGTAAATGATATCTGTTCTAGAGAAAAAAATTGGTAAGGAACATAATACTTGTTTGCCTTTAGAGCCTACTCTGTTCTCAGTATCTTTACACTGTCAATACAGCCAGCAAATACACTCTTCATAAATTTCAACTCATTATTAATGAGTTACTACAAATAACTTCTAAATTTCCATTTTAACATTCTTACCGTTTCATACTGAGCAATTCAATTGGTTGTCGGGCAGCCAGTCTTTCAAATTCATTTCTCATTATGTCAGTCTAATATATAAATCAGAGAAAAAATTATTTCCAAGTTCATACTGAAATTAATAATCAAACTGAAATTAATAATCACCAAATAATGAATTTTTTTTTAAATTGTTGTGTTTTTTTAAAATATTTATTTTTTAGTTTTCAGCGGACACAACATCTTTGTTTGTATGTGGTGCTGAGGATCGAACCCAGGCAGCACGCATGCCAGGCGAGCGCGCTACCGCTTGAGCCACATCCCCAGCCCACCAAATAATGAATTTAATCTACTCAGGTATTTATATTACCCATTATAATGGATCATTTTCCTTCTCCCAATTCTTCTTTTAGGTGCTGGGGACTGAACCCAGGGCCTAGCGCATGCTGAGTACATGCTCTCCCACTAAGCTACACCCCAGCCATCCCTAAATCCTTCTCTGGATTAAATGCTTTCCAGGCTGGGCATGGTGGCACACACCTATAGTTCCAGTGACCTGGAGGCTGAGGTAGGAAGATTTCAAGTTTGGTTTGACAGCAGCCTGGGCAACTTAAGGAGATCCTGCCTCAAATAAAAAAAAATAAATAAAAAAGGCTGGGGGTACAGCTCAGTGGTAGAGCACCCCTGGATTCAATCCCCAGTACTGGGGAGAAATTCTTTTTAGGATCTGAACATACACATGCTTTAATTCATACTCAGGCAGGAAAGGTGGTATATATAAAGAAGCCCACAAAAGAAAGGAATAATTCTTCTTCTTTTTTTTAAATAATTAAAGCTTTATCATTGTACACAGTAGCTGGGTTCATCCTGACAAACTCATAATAACATGCATGGAAATTAATTTCAGTTCACGATCCCCCCTTTTTCCCTCCCAACCTCCCTCATCTCTCCCATTCTTTTTCCTCTACTCTACTAGACTTCCCAAGAAAGGATTAACTTAAAAAAAATAGTGTTTCTGGGACTCTGCAAATAATTTTAATCCCAGTAATATCTCACCCCTGGACTGGGGATATAGCTCAGTAGGTACAGTGCTTGCCTCGCATGTACAAGGCCCTGGGTTCAATCCTCAGCACCACAAAACAAAAACAAAAAACCCCCAAACTCACCCCTCTCTCTCTTATTCCCATTTAATTGGTGTCAGGTGGAGCCTAGACATGATCCTACTTTTTTTTGGTTCAGTACAGGGGACTGAACCCAGGGCCTTGTGCATGCTAGGCAAATGCTCTACTACTGAGCTACATCCCAGATCTTTCTTAAGTTTTGAGAGAGGGTCTTGCTAAATTGCTGAGGCTGGCCTCAAACTTGGAATCTCCTGCCTCAGCATCCCAAGTAGCTGGGATTAAAGGCGTGCACCACTGAGCTCAGTTGTATTATTTTTTTGGGGGTACTGGGGATTAAATTCAGGCACACTTGACCACTGAGCCACATCCCCAGCCCTATTTTGTATTTTATTTAGAGACTGGGTCTCTCTGAGTTGCTTAGTGCTTCATGTTTGCTGAAGCTGGTTTTGAACTCACAATCCCCCTGCCTCAGCCTCCTGAGCCACTGGGATGACAGGTGTGTGCCACCAGGCCTGGTCTTATTTTTGTTTTTAACATTAGTTGATTGTCAAGTGAAGCTGGGTTAAGAACTATCAACCTGAGCACTTTTTGACAGTGGACGAAGAAGGGAGAGGACTTCAGGCATAAAATACTTTGCTTTAAGATTATGAGCCCAACTCTATACTTTCTTCCTTTTTTTAAAGAAATATATTTTTTAGTTGTAGGTGGACACAATACCTTTATTTGTTTAATGTGGTGCTAAAGATCAAACCCAGTACCTCATGCCTACTAGGTGAGCGCTCTACTACTGAGCCACAACCCCAGCCCCCAACTCTATACTTTCTATTTTGTCCTGGTTGCTATTTTCACACCTAATTCTTTGCAAAGAATGGAGGAAAAAGGAGGAAGGAGAAAATGTAATTTATTCTGCAATCTGCTTTAGCAATTTCACTATGGTAAAGATGTGCTATGGCTATGCCTCTTTTGTCCAACGTTCTGCTCAATATCCTAATCCCATTTCTTTTTTTTTTTAAAATATTTATTTATTTATTTTAGTTTTCGGCAGACACAACATCTTTGTTTGTATGTGGTGCTGAGGATCGAACCTGGGCCGCACGCATGCCAGGCGGGCGTGCTACCGCTTGAGCCACATCCCCAGCCCCCCTAATCCCATTTCTATTCTGCATATTTTCTACCCTGAGTGTAAAGAACTGCTTAAATAAAATACTTATTTATAGTAATACTTAGGTCACTTCACACAATTTCAGTTGTCTGAGGGCTTCAACTATCCCAACAATCTCAGTAGAACAAGTTAAAGAAGGCCTTCCAGAAACCCACATTTCTTTTGACAAATTTTACATTAAGCATTTCTTGTTGGAGAAAGCTGTTTTGGGGTTTGCTGAACTATACACAATTCTTCAGAAAAAAACATACGGTTATCTTGTTTTTTGCACAAAACTAGGGCTTTTTAGCTACAAGATTATACACAACGACAAAGAATAACAACTAACAATTAGCTAAGAGAGAACCTACAAAAATGCAGGCAAGTTACAAAGGAGCCCTTTTCTAACTTACATGGACAGTAAGCAAAAGATTTAGGAATTTAGCTCAATGCTCCAAAGACTGAGCCAGGTTCATGAAGCTAAGTTATCAAAACACAGAACAAAACAAAGCAGAAAACTCTAGGCATGTTGAACACATGGTAAACATTCATGATATAAAACTGCCTTGGAAGCTGTTTACACATCCATTGATCATCATCTGGACCTACTGTGTGCCAGGCAATGAAGATGACAAAAAGGTTCTTGTTCAGGGAGTTGTCACATTGCAGCTTAAAATTAAGGCCTCCCTCAACCACCCAATCTAGAGTAGTCAATCAGTCACTATCACATTACTATTTTAATTTTCTGTATAGCATTTATCAAGAATCTGGTATTTTCTGATTTGTCTGTCTCAATACTCTAGAATACAAGCTCTGTGAGGGTATGGGCCTTGCCTATTCTGTTCCCTAATACTCAGCACAGATATTAAAAAATAATTGTGAAATTAATTAAAGGGAGAGTAGTTTTCAAAGGCAGTTTGAAAAGCAATCAATGTCTTGGTGAATTAAGTTAGTTTTTCTAAACTTCAGTTTTACTATCTAAAAAATGGGATATAAATAGCTATCAGCCTGGAAGAGTAGTTTGTGCCTCTAGTCTAGCTATGTGAGAGGATGAATCAGGAGGAATCTGAGCCTAGGGGTTTGCAGCCAACCTGGGCAACAGAGCAAGACCCTGTTTCACTGAAAATGGTAAATAAGGAGTTATATAGTTCACAGGGCCATTCTGTAGACTAAGTGAGATAGTGAGTCCAGTATACTATTACCAAGTATAATTGAGAAAGGGTTAAATAATCATTATGCTAGTTACAAACGCAGGAAGTATGTTATATTTAAGAGAGGGAGAGAAAATGATTAAACAAATTAAAGTATTAAAAAGTTTGTGATTGAGGGCTGGGGTTGTGGCTCAGTGGCAGACCGCTTGCCTAGCATGTGTGAGGCCCTGGGTTTGATCCTCAGCATCACATAAAAAATAAACAGACAAAGGTATTGTGTCCAACTACAACTAAAAAATAAATATTAAAAAAAGATTGTGATTGAATGTTATTATCTGAAACCTCCAGAAATCAGAACAATAAGGAAGCAATGGTGGTATGATGGGGCATGATTGTACATGGCTACAATCACAGCTACACAGGAGAATGAGGCAGGAGGATCAAAAGTTCAAGTCTAGACAGGTGCAGTGGTGCATGTCTGTAATCCCAGCAGCTAAGGAGGCTCAGGCAGGAGGATTGAAATTCAAAGCCAGCCTCAGCAGGTTCGTGAGGAACTAAGCAACTCAAGAGGATGCTGTTTCTAAATAAAATATCAGAAAAGGGCTAGGGATGTGGCTCAGTGGTTAAATAGCTCTGGGAGAGAAGGAAGGAAGGAAGGAAGGAAGGAAGGCCGGCCTTGGAAGTTGCCCAGGGGTAGAGCACTTCACTACCATGCATGAGGACTTGGGTTTGATCCTTGGTACCACCAAAACAAACAACAAGTAATAATAATAATAGACAACTTAAAGAAAGCATGGGAAAATAGCAATGATGGGCCACATATTTGAAGGTGACACCAAACGATTACAATGGAGCTGAAAAATACCTATGTCTAGTGTCATATTAATGTCATAGTGCAATACATGTGTTTGTGGAGATGCTGTGCAAACCTATGACACTGTTAGTCATTATTTAAGAATGACAGTATACAACTATGTTACTAGTTGAATGTATTTACTATGCTTTTTTTTTTTTTTAAATGGTACTGGGGATTTAACCCAGGGCCTCCCACATGCTAGGTAAGCATTCTACTACTGAGCTGCACCCCTAACTTCTTTAACTTTTTATTTTAAGACAGAGTCTTGCTCATTTATTGCCCAGGCTGGCCTTAAACTTGTTATTCTTAGCCTCTGGAATAGCTAGGACTACAGGCATGTGCCACCATGCCAAGGTATACTATGCTATTGTGTGTACTCCTATTTACTAAAGACTTTATACCCCCTTATGCCAGCAGCACCCTCATATATATGTTTCCTTCTCTACTGACTGCATCACCAGGTCATCTGAAGTCACTGACCTGTATGGTATCTAGGATAGGATACTTGGTGCAACACGAAACAGACCAGCAAATAACTGGTACCTTGGGTGTTTGTGTGCTTGTGTGTGGTGATGTCCATTGGACCCCCCAGCTTTGCCGTGTTCCACAAGTGCTCTATTATTAAGCTACAGCCCTAGCTCTGTACTACCTTTTAATAACACAATCCTTTCATAAATAAATGGTCACATATTTGGGGAAAATAAAACCTCTAAATATGTTGAAATGTTATCCAATAGTCCAGAAATGACATTTTACATTTTGGCTAGCTGATTAGATCCTAACTAGTATCTTGGGTGCACTTCTAGGTTAAACATTTAAAATGGTATATACTTAGACGTGGTTTGTCCACTCATTCACACACATTTGGTAAATATCTAGGCTTTGATAAAAATGTCGCCCTCCAGTGGCTCTAAAGAGCATTGGTAATTAAGCCTACATATATTAAAAACCCTAGATTACTTGCTGCACAGTGGATCTGGAGGGTAGAGGATCCCTTTGAGAATTTATCCACACAGACTTTTGCAATAGGAGCGTTCGAGGAGAGTTTCTGCATTAGGAGAGTTCCTTCTCCGGTTCTCAGAGTAAGAATCTCGGACAAGGATTAGCTATCTGCTGTTTTCAGATAAACATAACTAAACGACATGTAAGTAGCAGCTAAGAAAACAACAATTAAGCTGGAATTTAAAATTCACATTTACGTAGCTAAAACTCTCAATCCAAAATAAAGATCCACGGGAATCCTCGTTCGTACGCAGGGCTGAAGCCTCACACTTACTTCAAATGCAGAATAATCCGGGGCTGTGAGGTAGCTCAAGTAGTTCTTGGTAGGTCGGTATCTGCGAGTTTCCTCCTCCACCAACGCTGCAGCCTAAAAAAAGCAGGGGCCAGGTTACAAGCGACAAATTATAACGCGCCTCCTCCGCCACCGGCCAGTGAGCGCTGTCAGCCACACCGGCAGCCCGCACTCACCGCTTCTCGCACGCCAGGCGCTTCATAACCTTGATCAAAATACGGAAGCGCGTCCACCACAACCTCGCCGGCCACTAGCCCCGTGCCCGCCATTCCAGAGACTTCAGGTTCTCCTGTTTTCTGAGTCTGCGCAGGCTCAGTCCCGTTTGATTACGCCTGCGCCCTGCGCTGATGTAATCCACGTCGCCCGCGCAACGACTTTTAGCGCATGCCCAATTGCTAAATCTGAAGGCAAGCTAGCTCTGCAGCTAGAAATCGCAGGGCTCTGACGTTTGGGTCGGAAGTGACGTCACGCGCCGTCGTCTCCGCGGAAGGACTCAATGTTCAGTCTTCGGTTTGCTGCGTTTTTTTGTGTGTGAATGGCAGCAGTCTAGTGGAGTTGGGACTTTTGTTACCTCCAGGAGGTCGATTCCTGGCAGGAGAGCCCCTTCAGATTTCTGGAGGAACTGGTTGCAGGATTTGGCAGGAAATGAGAAAGTGGTTTCCCAGCTCAGCTCGATTTACTCTAACCTCCACCTTCTCCCAAGCTTTTCACTCGTGTGCTGGGATTTTCATGCACTTTGTTGCCCACTTTTAAAAGCCCTGCTATTTTGCCTTTAGAGCACACAAAAAACCCAGTCATTTTGCCTTTAAGACTGGGCGCAGTGCAGCATCCCTGTAATTCCAGTGACTCAGGAGGGAGGCTGAGGCAGAAGGATCACAATTTCCAGGCCAGCCTCAACAAATTAGCTAGACCTGTCTCAAAAAGTAAAAAAAGCTGAGGATGTAGCTCTGTGGTAAAGGGCCCCCTGGGTTCAATCCCCAATACCAACTGGGAAGGAAGACCTAGGGTAATAGAAAAGCACTCATTGCCTTCTAACCATTCAAGCTGCTGCCAAAGCCATATTCTTTGCTACTGGCCCCCCAGACTAAGCTGCCTCCCTTTAACTAAGCAGGTAAAGGCCAACGAAGATTCTTCGACTACATACTCTGTCCATTGTGTAATCGACCCAGTCTTGTTTGCGAAGACCTTTGTAAATGTTGGCCACGGTATTTAAGCCTGGTTAGTCTATGGTGGATTCGGATTATTTTTCTAATTTACCATTAAGTAAATGTGCTACCTGTAGATTTAAGTGAAGTAAAAACATCTTTACATCTTAAAACAATTTTGTTTAAAATTCTTCGAGAGATCTGTGCGTTTTTTAAATGTTTTTATTCATTAAAAGAACATTTTATACAAATCTTGAGCAATTTTTTTACAAACGTATCCAGAATTCACAATACATTACGAAAACAAAATGCAACAGACCAAGGAAAGGAAGTGACTTTCAGATTGCAAGGATAACATAAGACTCATCCCTGAAGGAGAGTAAGACTCTCATCCCTGAAGCAAAGTCTCCCTGCAGAGGGATAACCAGGATCCACCACAGTAAACCTTTCTACCCCCATGGCATAAACACTCAATGACTAATTGTTCCCTCAGGCTTAAGAGTATAAGAAGAGATTAAATGGGGAGGAGTATGGTAAGTGAAAGCTGCTTAATCAAGATTTTAGAAGACACAGGCTAAGTTCTATTCCTGGACCCACATCTGTAGGAACTATACACAGCACCAGCCTTAAATGGCATCTACTCCAGATTCATTCAAGCACACCTGAATGGGTTATAATGACAATACTGTACAAGGATTTTAAAAGTATGAATAAATATTTTCTATGGCAGTTAAAACCATGAGCAAAAGTTAAAAAAAAAACCTGATATTTTCTATAATATTAGCAATGAAAATTGCACCATCACTGACAAATTCCTCTTTCCAATCACTTCTACTTTTGATATTAAAGATCTGGGTGACTAAGTGGTTATGCTCAGGAAATGTTCATATTCAGAGTGAAATTTAATTAGAGTTAAAAGCCCAATGATGTTAAGAGAATCAAAGAAGAGTCTTATGGTGGGGGTGTAGCCCAATGGTAGAGCCGCTGTGAGGGCCCCTGAGTTCTATCCCCAGCACCACAAAAACAAACCCTCTCTTGGCCCATGTAATTTAAAATCCCTTATCCTCAGAGCTGAAAGTTCACTCTAGTATGTTTAATGGAAAACTGTTTAAATAGCTATAATCCTAGAGAGTTCAAATTTCCATCTGTAGGACTAACAAATTTCTCTGTGTTCATAAAATAAAAGTTCTAGCATCAGCTCTGAATTGCATAACTTTGGCCAAATTATTATGCCTCTTTGAATTCCAGTTTCTTCATTAGCAAAATGGAGACACAAAATCAAAAATTTAAGACTTGCATAAGATGACATACATACATATACTACAATGCATGGCAAATGGTGAACACACAAATATGTCCTTGCAAGGACATTTCCATATTAGCTATAATTCCTCAAAATTTAATGCTCACACGTGAGGGATAAGTTATTCAAGTGCCACACATTGTGGAGGAGAAGCTGCAAAATATTTACTTTTATAAAGAACTCAATTAACAGTACTGAAAAAGTAGGGTTTCCACATAAAGTGAGGTTACCCTCGGAAGGCATTAAACAAAAAAGCCTGGAGACAAATGATGAGTATATTCCAGTTTGTAAGCTCCAACATCCCATGGGTTTCAAGCTGCCATGATATTTCAGAGATGAGAATTACATGTATAAGGCTAATGTTTTCCATTAGTACTTAAAACTCACCCTTTCTCTCATTACACTCATCTTTGAGCTATTGGATAAATGCAATACCAACAAGCCTTTCCCTTGCCTTCACAGACTAAGCACAAAACACAGAGAATGAGCCCATAAAAGGCCACAATAGAAAAGCTGGAGGCAGAGTAACGAGCATCAGTTCCAGATCACTCCCAACAGTTCTCCAGTAATTACTCAGCAGCAACAGGAGAGTCTTCTTCAGAGCCTGACTTGCTCCTTAACCTTTTAAAATTTCAAGGATTTCGTAGAATATTTCAATGCATCCTGCCCTTAGAAAAAATATTTTTTTGGCACTTTCTGTTCTATTTAGGATGGAGACATTCAAGTAAAGATTTCATTTCTTCTGTAGAAATTTCATTTTGCTTCCTAAAAGGCAAAAAAAAAAAAAAAAGTGAACTCTCAATTTATTTTCACTTAAAGTAAATTATTTGAGGCACGGGATTAATAATTCAACTATTCAAAACATCCCAAAATTGAGCTTTCATCTCAAGTCCTATGGTTTGAATAAGCGTACCCCAAGGCTGAAGTAGTAAAGGTTTGTTCCCCAGCTTGTGGCACTATTGGGAAGTGGCAGAACTTTTAAGAAGAAAGCCAGTCATGGGGGGGCATGTCCTTGAGGGGATATTAGGACCCTGGCCCCTTTCTGTCTCTCTTTGCTTCTTCCATGAAGTAAGCGGCTTCCTCTGCCCTGCATTCCCACTATGCCCCAGGCCCCAAAGGAGTGGAGCCAACTGACCATGGATTGGAGCCAACCTCTAAATCTATGAGTCAAAATTAACCTTTCCTTTTTTTTTTTTAATTTATTTTTTTAGTTTTCGGTGGACACAACATCTTTATTTTATTTTTATGTGGTGCTGAGGATCGAACCCAGCACCTCGCGCATGACAGGCGAGTGCACTACCGCTTGAGCCACATCCCCAGCCCAACCTTTCCTTTTTTAAAGTTGATTTTTTTAGGTATTTTGTTATGATAATGAAAAGCTGACACACCAAGATATCAGCTGATGTGTTTAACCATCAGAACATCCCTGTTTCTAATTGCAGAGAGAGAAAAAAACTCAGACATAATCCAATTCAGTGATTTAGATTTAAAATCACCTAGCATACTCCCCAGAGATTTCATAGACCCTGAGGAAATTTCTTAGGCTCTCTGGAGATTAGTCTTTAGTGCATCTGAGAACCACTGATCTAATCTAATCCCATGGTATAAAGATGAAACAACAGCCCAAGGCATTATTTGTCTATGGTCTCTCAGCTAGTTAGGTACAAGATTAAATGAGGGACATACATTTTAAAGACCAGTATAAATATTATGCAATACAGGTTCTTCACTGTTTTAGGGTAGCCCACCAATGTTCTTATACCATACTGGATAACTATTTGAAAAATCATAAATGTTTCTTTATGAAGTGCATAATCTTTTGCCTCAGAGTTCCTCTAAATCAGGTGTTTTTAATCTGAAGTCTATGGATAGGCCTGGGGGGCGTCCACAAACACCCTAAAATTATATGCACAATTTATTTGCACGGGAAAAGGGGCCACAGTTTTTATAAGATTATCCAAGAGACACAGCCTAAAAATAATTAATAATCATGGTATGGAAACTTATATCATAAAGGGACAGTTCAGGGAGCTTCATCAGAACAGGCTACTCTGATGGGGGTTCCAACCTCTGAGAGTTTTTCTCCCAAACACTTTGGAACTAGGGTCATGCTTTTTGCTCAAGTCTACTTGAGGTTACACTAATCTGATTATAAAGCCTTTGGGATGAGCTTTGCTTACTGGAGAGCATTTTTCCCCCCCTTCAGCAACATTTCTCTTATAGTAAATCACGGCAACTCACCAAGACTCCGCAAAATTCTATTCACACCACTGGGCTCAGACTCAGGAATTGTTTCCAAGTACTGGAGCGCCCGGATCTCAAACAAACCTATAAAGAAAACTCATGTTGGTAAACCTGTTCAATGCTCTGGAAATTAGTTAAATAAAAATTTATTCTTATTACCAGTATATTATTTCAATATTACAAAATAAATAATTCTCAAACTGAACAATTCCAAGTTTGAGCCCTTATAGCTTTACATTGTTTTTGGATTAAATTATTATATTCATGCTATTTAAGCCATCACTAAATAAAGAGAACTCTAGGATTAAAACTGACCTTTAACTCCACTTTTCCGAAGCTCTCGGTCCTGGATGAATCCTGCAAACATCTGAGTCTCCATGAAAAGATCAAGAAAGTGACGTACACTTCGGGATGTGTGAGATTTACGGAATGGTTCCCTTTGGAATACTCGCTCCCCACGCTCAGTGACAGTCATGTTCAAAGAATAATGTCCAACCAACTCCACAAAAAACCTGACAAATGCTTCAGACACCAGAGAATTGAGTGTCACATCTGCTGCAAAATGAAAGAAAAAAAGACAAGAGAAAAATCTCCTAAATGTTGAGTATCTGGGAACACGGGCTCTCGGGATGGAAGTCATACATTAAGAGATGGAGAATAAATTGAGGAATGCTCATTCTTAGCTTTCTTGCGTGGTCCATGACCAGCATAAAGCAAATAGCTCATATTCTGACTTCATTTTCCTCCCACACATACTCTTATTACATCTTTTTTTTTCCGCGGGGTAGGGGATAACCGGGGATTGAACCCAGGGGTACTCGGCCACATCCCCAGCCCTATTTGTATTATTTTGAGACAGAGTCTTGGTCTCGATGAGTTGCTTAGCACCTTGCCATTGCTGAGGCTGGCTTTGAACTCATGATCCTCCTGTCTCAGCCTCCTGAGCTGCTGGGATTACAGGCATGTGCCACCATGCCCAGCTCTTATTACATCTTGCTTTGGACATCTATGGTTTCATGGGTAACTGCTCTTTCAAAGGTTACCAGCGAGAACCAACCAAATCTAATCGACTTTTCTATTTTTACCCTTCTTTAAACTCTGTGCTTCATTCCTGCCCAGCACCATGTTTCTCTTCTCTCAACTTTATACTCTTCTGATTCCCTGATTCTTGTCTTGCCTTTAAGACCAAACATTTATTTTTCTTTACC
This sequence comes from Marmota marmota marmota, assembly GCF_001458135.2. Taxonomy (NCBI): domain Eukaryota; kingdom Metazoa; phylum Chordata; class Mammalia; order Rodentia; family Sciuridae; genus Marmota; species Marmota marmota. The sequence continues at coordinate 2,987,221 of NW_026000077.1, forward strand.
TCTTCATCTTCTAAGTATGATCCTCAGAACACTTCTCTTCAACATTCCCTTTCTTAAAAAGCAAATTGGCACACAGAAAGAACTGGTTATTTTGGTGATACTCAGTCTTAAATCTCCAGCCTGGTTTTTTTTTTTTTTTTTTGTATTGAAGATTAAACCTAGGGTACTCTACCCCCACTGAGCCACACCCCAGCCCTTTTTATTTTGAGACAGGGTCTCAGTTGCTGAGGCTGGCCTTGAACTTGTGATCCTCCTGCCTCAACCTCCTGAGTAGCTAGGATTACAGGTATGCGTCACTGTGCCTGGCCAAATCAGGCGATTCTTTTAATTTTTTTTAGTTGTAGATGGACACAATACCCTTATTTTGCTTATTTATTTTTTTTAATGTGGTGCTGAGGATCGGACCCAGTGCCTCACACATGCAAGGCAAATGCTCTACCACTGAGCCACAACCCCAGCCCCTGATTCTTTACTATAATATACAGTTGCAATCTGTAGTATACTCTGCCTCCAGATCCCAGGCTGAGATTCCATATTCATCTTAGACTCCTCACTTTTCTTCCATCTGAATAGTCCTCCCACCCCCACCTTCATAATGTCTCCTTTATCTGGGTTTCACCCTGGACTGGGAATCAGGAACCTATGTATAGTCAGTTCTATCATATCATAGCTGTAAAATAGTGGGTACCCTCACTTTATCTCTCATGGCCTGCCCCTACCTGTATAGTGACAGGGTGCTGATTAGGTGACTTCATTTGTTCTTTCTTCCTTCCTTTCTTTTTGCAATACTGGAATTTGAACCCAGGGTCTCATGCATTCTAGGCAAGTGCTCTATCACTGAGATATACCCCAGTCCTTTAAATTACATTAATTAATTGATTTTTGAGGGGCAGTGCTAGGAAATGAACCAAAGGCCTCAATCACACTAGGCAAGTGCACCACCAGTGAGCTGCATCTCCAGCCCCTTTTATTTTATTTTGAGACAGGACTCCCTAAGTTGCCAAGGCTGGCCACAACCTTGCTATCCTCCTCCCTTAGCATACTGAGTTGCTTGGATTACAGGCATGTGCCACCATGCCTGGCTAGGTGATTTCTAATGTCTCTTTCTGCATTACACAGTTTGATTCTAATCTAGGTTTTTATTTTGTCCAACAGACTTTCTTCTTATATCTCTTCTTCTGTGGTTGAGAATCCACGGGCCATTATTGCATTTATTGTCAACGTTTTGCCCCACTTTCCCATTCCTTCCAGTGACTGCCCCATTTCTCTTCCACTTCACAACAATGTTTCTTAGAAGAGTTGTCTGTACATGTTGCTTCTGCCTTCTTATATCTAATTCCTTTTTTAAAATCTTATGTTGTTCTTTCTATAACTTTTATTCCATTCCCTTCTACTCTTTAAAAAAATCTATTAGTGTATTATAGTTAGATTTAATATTAAGGTTGATTTTTACATAATTATATAAGCATAAACCATAATTTGTTCCAATTTAGTCCACAGTACTTTGTTTATATTTTAAGGTATCTACTTTATACATTTTTTGCATGTATGAATATTTCATAAGATCAACAGTGGAATGAACACTCAAGAACTTACTACAAAGCTTAGAAAAAAAGACATAACATGTCTCCAAAGCTCCCGGGGTGACTCCCCTACTCTAATAGAGGATGACCATCATTTGTAATTTTGTATTTGTTATTCTCTTGCTTAACATGAGAGTTTCATTCCACATGTATACACTTCAACAACATGCTGTTAGGTTTTTTTTAACGTCTTTGAACACTATATAAGACTATGTTCCTCTTCAACTTACTGTTTTATTCAATGTGTGTTTTAAACATTCATTTTTAATATTATATTTTTCTGTCAATGTGCATTTAGATTGTTTTTAATTTTTACTATCACATACAGTTTCACTACAAAAAATTATTGTATTTGTTTCCTAGAGATCACATGTAATAGGTTCTCTAGGGTATGTATCTAAAAACTAATTTGTTAGCTTGTGGAATATGTATACCTTTAATTTTACTTTTAACTGTATTAAGTTAGGCCAATTTGTTTTTCCAAAGTGATTGAACTAGTTTACACAATCTCACCAATACTTGAGATTGTCAGACTTTAACATTTTTGCCACTGTAGTGAGTATAAATATGGTATTGCATTGCATTTGTTTTATTTTTTGGTACTGAGGATTGAACTCAGGAACACTCTACCACTGAGCTATATGCTCAGCCATTTTATTTTTTACTTTGAGACAGGGGCTCACTAAATTTCGAAGGCCGGCCTTGAACTTGAGATATTCCTGCCTCCCAAATTGCTGGGATTACAGGCAAGTTGCTGGAATGGCAATCAAGTGCCACCATGCCTGGGTGCACTGTGGTTTTAATTTATATTTTCCTGATCTTGATGAAGCTGCACACCTTTCCACATGTTTTTGGACCTTTCATATTTCCTTCTTTTCTTCTCTCTCTCTCTCTTTTTTTTTTTTGGTGCTGGGGATTGAACTCAGGATTTCACATATGCTAAGCATGTGCTCTTCCACTGAGCCACATCCCTAGCCCATGTTTCCTCTTCTACAAATGTTAGTTGGTACATTTCCCTCATTTTAACATAGGATTGTTTATCCTTTTTTTTTTTAATATTTATTTTTTAGTTTTCGGTGGACACAACATCTTTATTTTATTTTTATGTGGTGCTGAGGATCAAACTCAGTTCCGCGTGCATGCCAGGCGAGCGCGTTACCGCTTGAGCCACATCCCCAGCCCTGTTTATCCTTTTCTTGCGGACTTATGGGAGTTTTTTTAAAAAATAAATTCTAGACACACAATTCCTTTGTTAAACTTGTTGAAAATGTCTTCAGCTTTTTTTTTTTAATTTCTTTTTCATGGTGTCCCTTGATGTTATTTCTGCGCCAAAACCAAACCATCTGAATTTCTATAACTTTATAATAGATTCTGATGCCTATTGGTACAAGCCCTTCAATTATGATCTTTTTCAAGAGTGTCTTAACTATTTCTGGCTTAAGAATGATTGTACTTTCATTTTACATTTTTTTTTTTTTTTTTTGTGGAGCTGGAGATTGAACTCAGGGCCTTGTGCATGTGACTCAAGCACTCTACCAACTGAGCTATAGCCTCAGCCCTTCATTTTAAATTTACATATACTTCATATATGTATAACATGTTAGAATACACTCTGTCATATATATCTAAAAAGAACAAATAAAAATAAATTTAAAAAAATGTCTTTTCCCTACACGTGGTTTTTTACACGTATATGCTCCTAGTTTTTCTATAGTTGCTCCTCTAAGTTTCCTTTGCTGGATCTTCCTCTTCTTTCCAACCTCCAATATCAGAACTCTAACATTATTGTCCATCAACCCAGGGCTCAAATCTTAAACCTCATCTGGTGCCATAGCTTTAAAATAACAATTTATTTTTTAAAAAATATATATTTATAGTTATCAATGGACCTTTATTTTATTTATTTATATGTGGTGCTGAGAAATGAACCCAGGGCCTCACATATGCTAGTCAAGCACTCTACCACTGAGTCACAACCCCAACCCCTAAAATAGCAATTTCTTTCTTTCTTTCTTTCTTTCTTTCTTTTTTTGGTACCAGGGATTGAACTCAGGGGCACTCAACCACTGAGTCACATCCCCGGCCCTATTTTGTATTTTACTTAGAGACAGGGTCTCACTGAGTTGCTTAGCACCTTGCTGCTGCTGAGGCTGGCTTTGAATTTGAGATCCTCCTGCCTCAGCCTCCTGAGCTGCTGGGATTACAGGTGTGCACCACTGCCCCAGGCTAAAATAGCATTTTTTTTTTCCTTTTTTAATTGTAGATGACACAATACCTTTTATCTATCTATCTATCTATCCATTTATATGTGGTGCTGAGGCTTGAACCCAGTTCCTCATACTTTCGAGGCAAGTGCTCTGATGCTGAGCTACAGCCCAAGCCCCATAAAATAGCAATTTCTTAATGCATGTCTCTAGCCCAAATTTTTTTCCTCTGAATCCCAAATTCACATATATGTGCATATATATATATATATAAATGCCTACCTAACATATATAAATGCCTATGTAATATCTCTAGTTGGATATCTGCAAGGTATTAGATGTCCAAATTAATACCTAAAACTTAAAAAAAAACCTAGATTTTTTACTCCTCTAAATCTGTTTCTTCCTTAGTGTTCTCCATCAGTAAATAGCCTTAGCTTTCTCATCTGTGAAATAGGGATTACATGATGATACTTGCTTCCTAAGTGTATTAAAAAAATGAAATAAAATATATGCTAAATGCTTAGTATAATGTCTGGTACAGAGTAAGCACCCAGTAAATACTATTTGCCCATTTATTCAACAAGTACTTATTAGATGGTGAAAAGAACCAATGGGGGGAAAAAAGAGGCAAGGAAAAGGCTAATGAGCTCTAGGAAAGTGGGTGAGAATTTTAAACAGGATGTTCAGGAAGAACTCAGAGAGATAATGACATGAGCATGGACCTACAAGAAGAAACGGTAGGGGTCAGGTAGACATCTGGGGGAACAGCATTCTATAAATATAATGGAGCAAGTGCAAAGGCCCTGCAGTAGAAGGAGGCCTGGCATACACAGAATTAGCAAGGAAACTGATAAGAAGGCTTTCAAGGTTCAGGGAATCTAATAGAACTTTTGTACAACCTTTAATAAGAGTGTTGAACTTTAGTATTTACTGCCTTAACTTTTAAGACTTTGGCCCATATATCTCCTACCTTGTGAAAAATTCTTCTCCTGAGCCAAGATTTCATTTCGATCTTCCAAAATCTGCATCAAGGCAGCTTGAAGTTTAGATGGTAGAATTTCGTCCTCATCAGATACCTGAGGGGAAAAAAATGGAATTTCGTATGAGCTTTAAGGGAGGTCTCAAACAAGCACTAGTTAAGTCCCCAAAATTCCACAAGTGATTTTGTATAATCTTAGCTGAAGAATCAGCCTGAAGTTTCCTTCCTTCTATGGTGTAGAATCCATGATGTTCATGGTATATATATTTAAATTTTATTTTTAAAAAGCAAATAAATCTTATAAATTTTTCTGGCATGTTTCCATCAAATATCGTTCACATACTAGTCTTATCTTATATCTCTAAGACTGTCCCCAGTTGAGTGTAGTAGTGCATGCCTGTAATCCCAGTGATTTGGGAGACTGAGACATCAATCACAAGTTTGAGGTCAGCCTCAACAACTTAATGAGATCTTGTCTCAAACAACAGCAACAACAACAACAAAAAACCAAAAAGATTTAAAATAATTCTCAGATAAGTGATGTTTCAAATGTGATGAGCTAATTTTTTTTTG
>NW_026000077.1:2992587-3061366 GCF_001458135.2 Marmota marmota marmota
GGGGGGGCAGTTACTAGGGACTGAACCCAGGGGCACGCTACCATTGAGCTACATCCCAAACCCTTTCTATTTTTTATTTTAACACAGGATCTAACTATGTTGCCCAGGCTGGTCTTGAACTTGTGATCCTCCTGCCTCAGCCTCCCAAACAATCGGGGTTATTGGTGTGTGCCACTACACCCAGCTGGAATTTTTATTTACATATCTAAAACTTTACATATATGTATCCCCGCTTAGTCTATAAGACCTGAGGACTCAAACTTGTCTTAGATATCTTTATATTCAAACTGCTTAACAGAGTATCTAGAAATAATCAGTGCTTAACAAAGGCTCTCTCTCTCTCTCTTTCATTTTTTGTGGTGCTGTTGAACCCAGGCCTCATGAATATTAGTCAAGCACTCTAACGCCAAACTACATTCCCAGCCTAAAAGGTGCTTTTTAAATTTAATTAAATTAGAGCTTTTTGTCAACTCATCTGGAGTTGAAGGATGATTACTTCTTTTGAGAATGGCATTTATTATTTATTCTGTTTCTTCCTTCCTTCTTTGGGATAGATAGCTATAAACCTACGCCAAAAATTTTCAGGTCAATCTTGTCTGAGTGGCCACAATGTCAATTCAAGTGTGGGTAGGAACTAAAACTTTTGGCTGAGTCATGTTCTCTAAGTACTTTCACATATTTTCTGTCTAATTATCTACAGAGAATTCTATATCCCAAACATGTAATCACCTCCTTGTCACTCACCTCCTGTAAGAACTTGTCTGCACAGAGATCAACTATCAGCACCTATGGAATAAAGGAGTCAGGCAAGTTTAACCAGAGACACATTCACAGGCAAATACATTAGGCACTGCTAGATCAGGAGGGGTGAGAACAATTTCAAACAGAATTGTCTTGAAGTTGTAGCCCATTTAAATTAATCCATCAACAGATTGCAAAACTACTAATAATAATGGCATGCATATTTATAGACTAAAAGAGACTTAAAAAGGGTTAAGGCAACAGATTAGTAGGGTAAGAATAGTCTTTTCAATAAGTGGTACTGGCACAGGTGGTTATCCATACCAAGAGGGGGAAAAATGAAATGACCCTACCTTACATTGTATACAAAAAAGTAAAAATACCCGGTGGATTAGATGGGCACAGTGGCACACACCTGTAATCCCAGCAACTCAGAGGCCAAGGTAGGAGGATCACCAAGTTTGAGGCCAACCTCAGCAATTTAGCAGGACCCTAAGCAAATTAGCAAGACCCTGTCTCAAAATGAAAACTAAAAAGGGCTGGGGATGTAGCTCAGTGGTAAAGCATTCCTGGGTTCAATCCCCAGTATGGGAACAGGGGCGAGGGATAAAAACAAAACAAAAAAGAAAACAAACAAAAAAGACACATCATTTTGGAAAGTGAAAAGGCAAGCCTCAAAGATACTGGTTTCCAGAATATAAAAACGCATCAAGGCTGGGGGTGTAGCTCACTGGTGGAGTGCCACTTAGTGTGTGTGTGGCCCTGGGTTCCATCCCCAGCACCACACATACAGACACCTTACAAAGCAGTAAGAAGATAAGTAATCCAGTGGAAAGACAGACAATACGTTTTATAAAAGTTGATATTCAGATAGCCAGTAAACATATCCCGACAATAATCAAGGAATGTAAATTGAACTAAAATGAGAAGAATATTACCCACCTACCAGATAACATTAAATTACACAAACTGATGATAGTGTTGACAAGGACATGGAGCAATAGGAACTCTCATACACTATTGGAGGGAGTTTAAATTGGCACATCTATTTTGGTAAACAGTTTTACTTTATTTATTGAAGCTGAAGATATGCTTACCATATCTTCAATTTCCAAGTAATTGAATTTACAAGCATATACCCATATGACTGAATGCATGTGTGTGCCAAGGGTCGTGTGTAAAAATGTCCATAGTAGGATTATTCATAATAATGTCAAGCTGAAAACAATTCAAATGTTCATCAACTATAGAATAGATAAGAAAATTGTGGTCAATTCACACAATAGAATACTATACACAATCTGAATGACCCAACTAATGTTAAACTCATTAATATGAATGAATGTGATACATAAAATATTGAGCAAAAGAAGCCAGACAAAAACTATACTATATGAATCCATTTATATCAAGATTAAAAATAAGCAAAGCTGTATTATACTGTTTAAGGATGCATGCCTATGAAAAAACCCAAGTAAATGAATACTATAAAAGTCAAGATCGTGGTGACCTTTTGTGTGGAATGGGGAAGGGATCAGAGATTAGAAGAAGGCATGCTGGAGACTTCTAGGGTGCTGACACTAACTCCATTACTATAATGTGACATTCCATTCCAATGCCATGTTATGGAAGTGTTCATTCACTCTGTGACAATTCACTGTGCTGTGTATTTTGTTTAGGGCACTTATAGATACATATATAATCAATCTTATTATATTTGAAACAATTTTTAAAGTTAACCAAGGGTAGTTTTTGAATTTGACTTAAATATGACAGCGTAATATATTAATAATTCTACCATTCTTCAAGAGCACTTAGTTTCATTTGTTAGTGCTCTCAGATTTTTCACAGGTGCCACTTATTCCATCTTACCTCTTCAATGGGTAGATCCTGGAGCTGTGGTAAGGAGCAAGACAAGATTCCAATGAGGAATGGAGTGGGCGAGCACACAATGTCAATCATAGATGCTGGCAGGACCGGGATGTAGGTGTGCTGCCAGGTGAATGGATACAGTGTAGCAACCACAGCATGGCCACATTTCGACAGGGTGCTAGACAGAGGAGAAAGCAAATGTTGTTACACTCAGAGCAACCCAGGGAAGGTGTTCCAGACATTATGTTCAAGAATTACAAACAGAGGCTGGTTACAACTTGGTGAATACTCATTAATTTTTGCCATTCTATTCAAAATTTTAATTTACTGAAAATATTTAATATCAACCTATTATGTTGATATTATATATATATTGATATTTTATTATATAAATGTTCCCCCCCAAATTATCAAGCTAAAAATTAGTGTGCAAATAGAAAAGCAATACTAATTTTTTAAAATTTTTGTAGTTGGTGTTTGAGAGTTGAGTCTTGCTATGTTGTTGTCAAGGCTGGCCTTGAAGTCCTGGGCTCAAGTGATCCTCCTGCCTTACTTTCTCAAATAGATAACCACAGGCAAGAACCAGACTAGTAATACAAATCTTTAACGACAGTTTAAGCAAAAATTCATTTTGAAAGGAAATCTATTAACCCCAAAATATCATTGTTATAGACTAATGTAAATGGCTATCTAGTTAGCATTTGGAATTATTCATGTCTCTACAGCATTAGGTAACTGAGAGGCTTATTTTAGATTTTTTTAAATATGCCCAAGTTTTAAAATAGAAAGAACAACAACAGCAAAAAATGAAGAAATGTAAAAAACAAAAGAACAAGCACCAAGGTAAACTAACATTTTTCATTTATTTCTTACCTTAGGCTGTTAGCGACAAATATTACCCTCCGCTCTAAGAGGAGAGAAGCACAGACCCGGATGAGATGACACACGCTCAGGCACTTAAAAAGGCATTCAAAGTCCACATGTTCCAATCTTGAATCTAGTGGTCGGCAGAGTTCAATTGACTGAAATGCAAGAATTTGAATCAGGAAAGCTGATGTTGGAAAACAACCCATAATGGCAACACTAATAGATACTCTCATTCTTTTACAAGTTAAGTTCCAGAAAGAGGGTCTGCTACAAAGTGTTTGTGAAATTGTCTACACTAATCCTAAGATCCTATAGCTTTTTTTTTTTTTTTGCTATAAATTTCTGGTCAAAACTTTATTCCATCTGAAAATAACATGGATAATCATCATTATCGCACTGAAATTGTCACTACAGAGGGATCTAATCTAATCTAGGATTACTTTGGGTCTTGGGTTGAGGTTCAACTATTTCAGAACAATGGATATTTTCCAGTGCTTTATGGGAATAAAAATATCATTTACAGTTTATGAAAAGGGGAAACTATTTCTTTAAGTTCCCGGAAATTCTCCCTATAGTACAAGGCCTGCTCTCTGGTAGCTATGAAATCTTTTCAAAATGAGCTAACTTACCCCATCTCCAGCCCCAGGGAGGTAGCTCTTAACTGTGATGGTACGTCCAGGAGCTGGGAAAGGAGCTTCCATGACACTTCGCATGAATGGATAAACAAGGGCAGGAGACATTTCTCTTCTCTTCTCTACTTCATCCAGAATCTACACACGCAATGTATGTTATTTTATTTTGAGCTCAGTTCAAAGATAAAAGAATCCTTCCTATTGTCGGAACTGTCAAACTTGGTGTATATATCTGAATTTACGATAGATAAGCTTCTGAAAGCAATAAAATTTCATTATAGCATCATGTCTGTTGAGGGTTTCTTTACAATCCTAAGAAAAGTTACTAACAAATCAGATTATTTTTAGAAGATGAGTCCCTTTTCATTTCACTAAGGAAAGGGCAAAGAAGGTAACACTGAAAATGATATCCTGCAATTTGGGGTCTAGGAAAAACATGAGAGAAGAAAGGAGATGCTTCAGGCCACAGTCTTTAAAAATTGAGTTTTAGCAAACCAAAATGAGAATAATACAGCTACACCCACAGCCCCTGTGGGGAACCTTTCTAAAATAATTTGTCAAAGTCTTAGTGTTTCTCAATGAAGTCATCAGCAACAAAACTTTCTTGGAGAGAAGAAAGGATATCAATTTTCAGAGAGTCCATTCTTCACTCACCTTTGAAAAAAGATTGAAGCAGCCTAGGCGACTAACCATGCAGTAGACCTCCGGGAGTCGCTTTCCTTTGCCTTCTGGCTAAAAGAAAAAGCAACAAAGACAACAAAAATCAAGCAGCACAAGTCTTTACTAATTCTGACTATTAATATTCTTTTAATATTCTTTTTGTGACATGAGTCTTACTATGTCACCTAGGCTGGCCTCAAACTTCTAGGCTCAAGCATGCTCCTGCCTCGGCCTCTCAAGCAGCTAGCCTACAGGCATGCACCACTGTGTCCAGCTTCTTTTAACATAAGTTCATACAGAGAAGGATCTAAGGGTCTTATCTTTAGTGAACACTGAAAGATAGGAAAAATGCCAAAAATGATAGCTTGATGTATTCTAAAAATGACAGCATAATTTACTCTAAGTTAAGTGTAAGCACTTACAAGAAGAAAGCCCTCAAATGGCTGGTGAGTAACTCAAAGCTCCATTGATTGGCTCCTTGTACTCCATTCCTCAAATATATCCACACTGATATTCAGCCACTATGTTAGAAGTTACTTTATTATAAACAAATAAATTTTTTAAATATCTTTATTTCTATTTATTTATTTTATGCTGAGGATCGAACCCAGGGCATCATGTGTGCAAGGCAAGCACTCTACCACTGAGCTACAACCCCAGCCCAACAAATAAATTTAAAAAAAAATCCATACCCTTTCTATTCTATTCTTTCTATTCTAGAACTAACTAAACACATAAATTATATTCACGGCTAATCTCCATCTTGCTGTTGTTATGTAAACTTAATATAATTTCTTTTAAACACAGATCACTGAGTAGTCCTCAGACGCATCTAGAGATAGTGTTTCTGAAGTCTATCTATGATTCCTTGACCAACTCACTAACACAAATCTGGTACTTACCAACAGCTTCTTACAGTAACCAAACCACCGACTTCCATCTTCACCAGTCAAGACAAAGGAAAATGTTTCACTGAAAAAATAGCCAATAGTTATTCTGAGATAAAAACAACTGCTTATGACATTCCTCATGGAACAAACAATTGAAAATTAGGGTTCAACAGCAGTCATTTGTGATATTAAAGGAAGCATTAATATTACATTTATTTCAAGTCATACTCCTCCTGAGGAATGTCCAGGCCTTGAGAATATCTTGCCTTGTACTGGAGTAAGCAAACAGGTGTAGGATATGCTATTGGTGCTGTTGTCCCTTCTAATTTTTTATTTATGCAATCTAGCTATGAATCAATCCATTTTTATTTTATTAAATGTCCAATTTAGTCAAATATACAGGTAAGTGATAAAGGATTTCAATATGCCATTTCTCTCTTGCAAATTCTTCTATTTAGCTGTGAGAGGCTACATGGAACAGTAATAGAAGAAAAAAATCCTTAATCCATACAAATTAATAGGAGAGTCTGGGGCTATAGCTCAGTGGCAGAGAGCTTGCCTAGCATATGTGAGGCACTGGGTTTGATCCTTAACACCACATAAAAATAAAAAAACACATAAATAAAATAATTATTAAAAAATTAATAGGAAAAATATCAATTCCTCATTAGAAACATGGGCAAAAGACATACATAGATAATTTACAAAAAAAAGGACCCAAAGATGCCTAAGAAAGAAACTCAGTAATAATAAAGAGGTCCACATTTAAATAATGAATATAGATTTACATATGGCTCAAAATAAAGATTAGAAAAGAATATGCCAAAGTATTATAGTGATTATTTCTCAGTAACCAGATTGACAGTGATTTCTAATTTCTTCTTTTTATTTACTCTTCCATATTTTCCAAACATTCTGGAATAAACATCTTAACCTAGGGGGAAAAGCCAGACCAATCTGAAAGAAGCTGCTGTGTGGCTAGTGCTGCCACGGACAGCACTAGAGTACCGCAGCTTATGGCTGAGATAGAGAGCATAATCAGGCTAAACTGGCTATGACAGCCCTGCCAAGTCTGGAGGCAGGGCAGGGCCACTTAGGTAACAGCTGAGACTATCATATAGAAGGCCACTGGCATGTGACATGGCTCACTTAAGTATTTTCAACCTAAAAAGCACTGTTAATAGTTACAGGGTTCTTTTGTGTGTTTTGGGTTTTTTTGATATGAGGTCTCACTACATTGCCCAGGCCAGTCTCAAAATCCAGGGTTCAAGCAATTCTGCCTCAGCCTCCCAAGTATCTGGGACTATAGTTGCAGTACCACCTGGCTTAATAATTAAAATTCTGAATAAGGCAGTTATATCTATTTATAAGCAGAATTCAGAAATGATAATGGTTTATTAATTAAAAATGATAATTTCTACCAGGCACAGTGCACATGCCAATCCTAGTGATGATGCAGGAGGCTGAGGCAGGAGAATAGGAAGTTCAAGGCCAGTCTTGGCTGTCTAGTGAGACCCTATCTCAAATAATAATAATAATAATAATAATAATAATTGGGATGTAGCTCAGTGATAACAGCACACCTGAGTTCAACCCCAGTACCACCAAACAAACCAACAAAAACATGCAATTTCCTCTTTAATTCTTCCCTTCTCAAGTATACCCACACCTCACAAACTGTAGCCTCCCTCAATACAAGTTCCACAGGGGGAATGGTATAATCTAGGCTGTGGCTTTTTTATCCACTTGAAAAAGAAACAAGATGAGAACATTGTTCTTTTTTATTTTTGTTTCTAGGACTAGAGTCCCAAAGACCAAGTCTTTTTTCATTTCCTGTGCTCTCTGGGCCATTCCTTATTGTATGTAAGGTAGAACTATTTTCTTCATCAAAACCAACAAACCAAAGAGACCTTCAAACTTGTTTTCTCTTTGACCCTGAAATTACTGTCTTCTTTTTTTTTTTTAAACTTCTTTTTAAAAATATTTTCAGTTGTATAAGAACACAATACCTTTATTTTACTTATTTATTTTGATGTACTGCAGAGGATCAAACCCAGTGCCTCACATGTGCTGGGCAAGCACTCTACCACTGGGCTACACACCCAGCTCCTTTTTTTTCCTTTTCAAGTCCCATATAGGAAATGTTCTGATTCTGTTTCTTCCTTTCCTCCCACTGTATCCTTGGTCTGCCACAATGTTCACAAAGCTTTATCCCTAGTTCTACCCATTTCTCAAATACTCTGATTCTGTTTTGGCAGTCCCAACAAATAGAAATCAGATAAAGTAGCCCATTCACCTCTTTAGTTCTGAGGTTGGTGCCCAGTCCTTCGAATCAGGAAAACAAAATTTTGGGATAACTTTGAGCCTCTCTTCAGTGTCTTTGGATTGCTTAAAGCCATGATCACCCTGAAAAAGATAACAACATAGGTGACATTATTCTATGAAAGTAGAGACTAGAAATAAAAACTCAGCCTGGTCTCAGGAAAAGAGATGTCTGATAAGCCTGAGCAAATGTCTCAGTGTGGTTTTGTGCTTAACAAAACAGGAAGGCCAAGACTGAGAATCACGGAAGATGCACTGAGAACAGTTACTAAGAATAAAGAATCCTATTTTTACACAGAAATGGTGCTTGTGGAGATCCTATAATCTAGTGTAAAAAAGGTAGTTACAAATAGTTTCTTATCTAGGGCAGACTCTTAATTCAGGATTCACACACTAGTAGAAACCCAGTATTTTTATGAGTCAGAGACTCATTCTATAATATTACTAATAGCAAAAACCAAGTCATCTCAAGACATCCTCTAATCAATCATCAAGGGTGCTTTGAGAAGGCAGATGAATGTTATTTAGAAAAATGCTATTTTTAGAATTCATCCCATATATAATCATTTCTCTTAGCATATAATCTTTGTTACCTAATTACTGGTTTGCAACTTCCTGTAAAATTTTACCAAGGAAGAATCTTGTGTAAAAGTGGCATTGCATTTTAAAAGACAGTCTAAATTTAGTTAAACCAAAAGACATTTAGAAACTACTACTACCTGTCCTCTATAAAAATAAGCACATTAAGTCCAATTATCACATTACTTTTAGATTATTAATATCAAGCTCTTAAAAAAAGAAAAACATCAGGGCTGGGGATGGAGTTCAGTGAGACAGCACTTGCCCAGTTTGTTCAAGACCCTGAGTTCTATTCCCAGCACCACAAAAAGGAAGGAAGGAAAGAAGGAACTAATAAAAATATAGTTGTATCATAACCTTTAATTTTTACATTGTTAAAATATAAAAATACCTTCCACAGTCATTATCATCCAAGGTTTCCACAACAAAATCCAAAAGGATCAGGTCTTATAACTGGGAATGCCTACAGCACAAAGATGGTAAGTGACTTACTTAGAGATGTTCCTGAATCACTGCCAGAATTAACTGTGTCCTTATCTGGTTGAGTCTCTTAATTCAGACTTAGATTTCCCTTTCCAATTGTAAGACTAACTGAAACCAGGAAAAATAATTAAGCTCCTCTTAGTGGCAAACTTGATATCAAGCTATCTAGATAACCTTATTTTAGCCTATGTATTATAGTGCATTTTACTAAACAATGCTATGACTTTGTGCTTTCAGGCTAAGTGAAGGAATTTTATGAGAAATTAAACTTATGAGAAATTATGGATTTATTCACTGTAGGGATATTGTTGAGGCATTTAAAAAATAAGAATCCATGTAGAAAAATAGTTCTTAGATTCCAGTACAGTTGTGTTTCACTAATTTTTTTAGTGAAACACGTAACTCAGGGTTATAAATCCAAAGTCTCAAAGAGGATCAGCAGATAAATGAGAAGTGGTGCAAGTAATAAGCTAGAAAGTCAGTAAATGTCCTTTTTAAAAGGATAACTTATTCTTTTTTTTTTGGTACTGGGAATTTAACCCACGGTTGCTTAACCACTGAGCCACATCCCCAACCCTTTCCTACTTTTTATTTTGAGACCCTCTGCTGGGTTTCCTCCTTCGCCAGCAGCAGACCATGGGGCCACCATTTTAACCAAAAGCAGTTGGGCAACCCCCAGGGGTTACAGTCTCCATACTGGGATGTGCTTGGTACTTGGATACTTGGTACTTTCCACACTTGGAAAAGGCTTGCTTCCACTGAAGACATGTGGCGCTACCAGCCCACGGCAAGGCAGGAAAAACTGCCCCCATGCTTTGCATAGAGATGCTGCAGAGGAATGCTTGCCTGAGCCCACCCTCCCCCATGCCTATGCTCAAGTCCCTGCCAGGGACAAAAGAGGGCAGCAGTCACTCTACTGGGATGTAAAGGAAGTCAGACAGGATCCAGTAAACCAGGACAATCAGTAAACTCACCCCAGGAGGGCAACAGGAGGTGAGACCAAAGAACTGAAGCTTTAAGACCCTGGTACAAGCTGGGAACAGTGGCACACACCAGTAATTGAGGCTACTCAGGAGGCTGAGGTAAGCGGATCACAAGTTTGAGGCCAGCCTGGGATTCTTAGTAAAAAACTATCTCAAAAAATAAATAAATATATATATATGTAAAGAGCTGAAGATGTAACTCAGTGGTAAAGGGGCCTTGGGTTCAATCCCCAGTACCTCAAAACAACAACAACAACAAAAAAAAAAAACAGAACAAAATGTCCTTGGCACAAGTCCAACTGTCCTATCGGACTTCAATTAATAATAAACACAAATTCAAAGATAAAATTATTAAGCAATTCAAGATGGTGACTACAGAGCACTAAATCCCCCTCAGAGGGCCCTCCTGAGTGAGGGGCCTTATAGACTACACTGGCCCATGAAGTCTTGCTCTTTACTCGGTTTCAGTCAATTCCTGCCACTTTGGAATGCAGGCTTAGTGTTGCTACTTTTTCCAGTTTACATGACAAGGCAGAAATACAGATTTGTATGTGAAATTTGATTTGGGTAGAGGCTGAGGTACATCTCTAGCCCCTGAAATTTGATTTTTTTTTTTTTTTTTTGAGCTACTAGAGATTAAACCCAGGGTCTCTCACATGCTAGGCAAGTGCTCTACCACTGAGCTATGCCCCCAGTCCTTTTTTTAAAAAACTATTTAAAATATTTAATTTTTAGTTTTAGGTGGACACAAATGTCTTTGTTTTATTTTTATGTGGCGCTGAGAATCGAACCCAGTGCCTCACACATGCTAGGTGAGCGCACTACCACTTAAGCCACATCCCCAGCCTGCCCCCAGTCCTTTTTATTTTATTTTGAGGCAGTTTCTTACTAAGTTTCCAAGATGGCCTCAAACTTGCCATCCTCCTACCTCAGCCTCCTGAGTGGCTGGGCCACTGCATCCAACTGGAATATTTTTAAACACCTGCAACAAAAGTTGTTTGGTTTTTCTTTGTTGTTATTGGGGATCAAATCCAGGGGTGCTTTACCACTGAGCTACAACCCCAGCCCTTTCTATTTTGAGACAGGGTCTCACTAAGTTGCTTAGGGCCTTGCTAAGTTGTTGAGGCTGGCTTTGAACTTGTGATCTCCCGCCTCAGCCTCTGAAGTCACTGGGATTACAAGCATGCACCACTGTGCTCAGCCACAAAAGTTATTGATATTATTTTTATAAAAATACTAAAAGAACCAGAAAGAAAGAAAAAAAAATGAAGGAAGGAAACACATGTGCTTGGGTTAATTTTCTCACAGGCTCAAAAGGCTCTCTGAGAGCACAGACTAAGAAAACCTTTTTCAGTTGCACTCCCATCATCTAATCCTGGCAAACAGCAGGCACAATATTTAATTAAATGAATGAATTTTTTTTTTTTTTTAAGTAGAGTGAACCAAATAATAGTTTTAATAACAGCTATCATCTATTAAGTACATTCTTTGTGTCAGGAACTGCACTAAGCACTTTACTTATATTATCTCATTAAATTCTTACTAATAATGGGTAACATTATATAGAGTTCACTGCATGTCAGACACTGTTCTAAGTGCCTTATATAAATCAGCTCATTTAAACTTACTATATCCCAAAGGGGTAAATACCATTATGATTATGCCTACTTTACAAATGAAGAAACCAAGGCATGGAAAGGTTAAGAAACTGCTCAAAGGCACTGTGCTAATAGATGGCAAATACAGTGTTGGCTCAGAGTCCAAGCTATCAAGCAACACACTATTCTGCCTCTTATTAGGGATCAGAAAATTGAAGCTTTGTAACCTGCTAAAGATTACTAAATGGTGAAGCTAAAAATAAAAAATCTAACTTGGAGAAAGAACTAATTCTCCCCCAATTTCCATTTGCTTATAGTTTATGCCTGGTGAAAGATGTCATCAAAGTCGATTACCAGATCCTATAAGTATGATAAAAGCTGGTCGAGATAACAATAAACAAAAAGAAAGGAAATAAATATACATGGCACGCAGGAACCTTCCTGAATGCCTCTTGGCCTCCTTGTACCTACCTTACTAGGGAACTGCTGTATGACTTGGGGAATGTAGCTTATTCCTGATGCCTTCTTCTGTAGAGACACCACTACAAACAGTTCAAACAGCTGCTGTTCCTGCAATTCAATAAGATCCCGCTCCAAGGTCTGGTAGTGAGGATTCCTCTTGGAAGACTGCTGCAATTGTGCTAAGCGTTTGTGGCGATCTGTAATAAAATCACAGAGCAAGGGTTTTCCCCTGAGACCCTCTAGTCCCAAGGTCATGACCCACACAGGACCAATCTTCACAGGTTCACTGCTGAATGCACACTGACTAAACAATATGTGCCACACACAAACACATACACACCTACACCTATTAGGATTGACACACTCAGGGAAAAAGTGCAGACCCTTACAAGTGCCTAGGGACCCCACTCCACTTCCTGCCAGCAGAGAGAATGACACTGCATATCCCAACTGATATGCTATGTATGTCCAACACACACTATGCTATCGTACGGCAGCACACCAGAATACATGGAAAACAATAGACGCCACTGCTGGGAATGCCCGGAAATCAAGGGGGAGGGGAATACCTGATGAAAGAACCAAATCTTACAGAGCACAAGTACGAGGGATTAGTTTGATAAAATTGAAACAAGTTATTTTTCACATTGAAGAAATGTCCTTTTCCCTTCTTTCCTTGGTACATGTTACTAATAATGGATATATTTTTATATCAATAAATGGTGTTAAATTCAAGAGGAAAATAATGAAGTGGAAGAAGACATCCATATTAAAAAGCTATTCCTCAAAAGAATGAAATTTTGGAGGCAGACTATTTAAATAGTACATGGCAAATAAATAGTATATACCACCCCAACTGGATAGAATCTATTTTCTATTCTCATTTATCTCTGAATTTTTAATAATTTGGGTGGTGCATTTGCAGGACAAAGAATCTGCACACTCCAGAAATTTGTTTCTGTGTCATTCTGAGCGACTGACCAAAGGACTTAGCCTCTAACTTGTCTTTTTGAGATATGATGCATTCTTCCCTAAAAGAAGTTACACTGTACAATCACAAAAAACCAAAGGCCCAATGTTCTCCCTGATATAGAGATGCTAACACAATGGGGGCGGAGGGAAGAACAGAAGTTCATTGGATTAGACAAAGAGGAATGAAGGGTGGTGGTGGATGGGAACAGGAAAGAAAGTAACTTTTCTATGTTCACATATGAATACATGACCAGTGTAACTCCATATCATGAACAACTACAAGAATGGGAAGTTATACTCCATGTATATATAATGTGTCAAAAAATACTCTATTGTCATGTACATCTAAAAAGAACAAAATAAAAATAAATTTAAAAAAGATAAAAAAGAAGTTACACTGTAGATTAAAATACTAAAGACATTTAAAAAGTACCACTAGAAATGGCTCCTTAGAACTAATTATCCAATACATTTAGTGTTCTAGGCAAAGCTTTATGTACCCCAAAGGTTTGAGTTCAAGTTAAGGCCAATTTTAGGTCCTGTTTCTCATTAGCAATAGCACTAAATTAGTCATCCTTACACATCAAGGTTGAATCTGATGATGCTTTAAGTTTCATCTTCAGTCAGGCTTCAGAATGAAATACCTGAAGCAATTCAGGATAGTAGAAGGAACATAAGACTATTAATCATAAGATTAGAGTATCAGACTTGGAACTACCCTGTACTCAGCTTTAATAATTTACATCTCTTATTCTTCTAAGCCCAAGTTTCAGGCAGTTAAACAGGAAATAAAGAGCTTGCTTTGACAGTGCATTAAATGAAGACACAGAGTACCATGAAGTGCTTGGACAAACAGTGCCAGAAATGCATCGTGCATTCTGTACTCTAACATAAAGTAAACAGCATAATAATTTGGAATATAAGTGCCTATGAAAATAGATAAATGTGTCCTTTCTCAATGTCAGAGGTATTAGAGTCACTTAATAAGTATACTTGAGTTACTATGAAAAAAAGCAGATATTTGACACTAGGTATTTGTCTCAGCAGGTGACTCACATACTCTGTTTTGGCTGCCACGAAACTACTGTAGATATGTCTAGACATGCAGCTCTCTGCTGCTCCCCTAAGAATATTCCATCCTAAGAGCCATGTTGGTCTACTTCACTCCACTATGGGAGATTTCTAACACTGTAAATGACTGATGGTGTGCTGTTCAGTTCTCCAAATTGCAACAGGTTCTAAAAATGAAGAAATCACCTACAAAATAAAACTTCATGTGGGGAAAATCATGCTTAATTACAAAGGCAGGTGGTGCCACTCCACCCACAACCAGAATCATCACAAGAAAGGGAGCACCCCATTGACTCACTCACTCTTTGGCAGATATTCAGCATCACTTTCGTTCCCACTGGTTTCACCTGAAAAGAGAGGAAGCGATTCCATTTGTATTGTACAATAGTAGGAAGTACATGAGAATGAGAACAATATAAAACCTCCAGAAACCTGGGGACTTGAATTTTAGGAATAAGATGCTAAGCCTTTCTTTAAACCACTTAGTTATGTCACGTTAGGACAGTTGTCAAAAGAAACAGTAAAGCTGGGTTTAGTGGTGCCTGCCTATTATCTCAGTCACTGGGAAGGCTGAGGTGGGAGGATCACAAGTTTGAGGCCAGCCTCGGCAACTTAGAGACCCTGTCTCAAAATTAAAAATTTAACAAAGGACTGGGGATGTACCTCTGTGGCAAAGTGTCTGGGTTCAAATCTCAGTATCAAAAGAGAGAGAGAGAGAGAGAGAGAGAGAGAGAGAGAGAGAGAGAATGAATGAATATACAGTGGAGAATATAGTGGCTCCCCTTTATTTGCAGGGGATATGTTCCAAGACACCCCAGTGGATGTCTGAAACTGTGGACAGACTGAATCCTATATATATGTATTTTTTCCTGTTCATACATCCTAAGAGAAAACTTAATCTATAAATTAGGCATAGTAAGAAATTAACAATATACTATAATAAAAATGTAAATATACTATAATAGCAATATATTATAATACATTGTAAGATGTAAGATGACACAATGTCTATGTGATGAGATGAAGTGAGGAGAATGAGGTAGGCGCTGTGATGTATCATTAGGCTACTACGTAAGGATGACTTAACATAAGCACTGTGATCCAAGGACAGTTGATCTCATAACCCAGAGGCTACTGATTGACTAACAGATGGGTAGTGTACCCAGAGGAGAGGGCTGGACAAACAGATGATTCACCTTGTGGGCAGGAAGGAGAGGGACAGCTTGAGATTTCACTACCTGCTTGGAATGGTGCTCAGTTTAAAACTTGTGAATTTTTTTTTTTCCTAGAATTTTCCACTTAATATTTTCCAACCTCAGTTGGTCAGTGGTTAAGTGAAGGGAATATCTTTTTTGTTTTTTTGGTGGTGCTGGGGTTTGAACCCAGGGCCTTGTGCATGCAAGGCAAGCACTCTACCAACTGAGCTACATCCCCAGCCCTATGAAGGGGATATCTTAAAAGGCTCAGAGAAGAAACTGCTGTATTACATCTTCCCTTTGTTTCACTCCTCTGTTCCCCTCCTATCTCTAATTCTGGGCATTGACCACCTTTCCGATTAGTTTTGTTGCGGTACTTTTTTGGTGGTAGGGATTAAACCTAGATGTGCTTTATCACTGAGATCCATCCTCCGCTCTTTTATTTTTTATTTTGAGACAGGGTTTCACTAAGTTGTTTAGGGCCTTGCTAAGTTGCTGGGGCTGGCCTCAAACTTGTGATCCTCCTGCCTCAGCCTCCTGAGTTGCTGGGATTACAGGTTTTTGTTACCTCACCTGGCCTTTCTGACTAGTTTTAATAAGTTTAGTTCAGAGTGGATTCTAATTTTACATTCAACTCTTTATTTGTATATTCCAAATAAAGTATCAAAGGGAGAACAATACTGAGCTGTCTAAACAAAAATCTCAATACTAATCAATTATGAATTTAGAATAACAAAAAACGTGGGGGAGTTTTGAGAGAGAGATTACCAAGTTTAAGAAGTAACAGTCTACCTCTTTTATGAAGCCTCAACAACCTCTAGCCCATACAGATTTTCCCTTCTCTGAATTCTTATGGTCCTCGAGCTGCTTTGAACTGTTCTTATTTTTCCCAATCATATTTTATGTATCTTGAGGATAAGGAGCTATGTTGCTTTCACAAGAAGTGTTGGTTGGGTTTTTTTTGTTTGTTTGTTTTGTTTTTTGTTAATTTTTGAGACAGGGTCTCCCTAAGTTGCTTAGGGCCTTGTTAAATTGCTGAGGCTGGCTTGGAATTTGAGATCCTCCTGCCTCAGGTTCCTGAGACACTGGGATTATAGGTGTAGGCCACTGAGCCCAGCTTTTGTTTTTTGTTTTCTGTTATTTTTTTTTCCTCTCTTGGTGCTGAGATTGAATGCAAGACTTCACACATGCTAAGCACGTGTTCTACCACTGAGCTACATCCTCAGCCAACAAGGCAGTGTTTTGTACCATAATTCAGGGCACACAGACAATTTATCAAAGGGAGGAGGGGAAAAAAGTTTAAAAGGGATGGGCATGTAGCTCAGTGATAAAGCACTTGCTTAGTGTATGTGAGGTCCTGGGTTTGATCCCAAAACTTGCAAAGAGGTGGGGCAGGGGGAATAAACAAAATTCTAGATTAGGTGTAAAAAGCTAAAGCAAAATAAGAAAAATGCAAAGAAAAGGAAAACCTTTAAATGTATCAGGAAAAACAATGCTTAGGAATCAAAGATGAAAATATATGCAAGTTTGAGTATATACAATTGTAACATTTCTATCTAATCAAAAACCCATTAGTATACTAAAAAAAGAATAATAAACTGGAAAAATATTTATCAACATTGCAGATATAAAGCCAAGTTGTTACAAATTGAGAAGAAAAATACAGGATAAGAATGGATAATTTGTAGAAGATTTATAAACAATTGAGAAACAAGAAAACTGCCCAAATTTGAAATGAAGAAAGTAAATTAAAATGATAAATAAAACACAAAACTTCAAACATCTTATTAACAACAACAAAAAAAATGAAATCTTAAACAACTTAATCAGTATTGGTGAAGATTATGGGAAAAGAGGCATATTCAAATGCTATTCACAAAAATAGAAGCTGTTACAATCTGTTTGTGTGACAATATGGCAGCAGCTATAGAAATTTTAGATCCATATTTTCTTTGAACAAGTAAGTCCACTACTTACCAGGGATTGAACCAGGGGCACTTAACCACTGCTACACATTCCTAGTCCAGGAATTTATTTTAAGATATATTCTTACAAATATACAAAAATATAAGCAAAAGGATGCACGTTGCAAACAGTGTTTGAAAACACACTCATATTAAGTATTTATATTAATTAAAATGTTAGGAACAACCAAAATATATACAGGTTAAATAAATATTTTTTCTTGTTTTCATGGTACTGGATATCAAACTGAGGGTCTCACTGAGTTATATCCCCAGCCCCAATAAAATTATTTTATACCTATATAGGAAAATACAGTACAACTATGATGATCTCTGTGTAGATGCTGAAAGATCTCTGGAATATACTAATTTTTTTTTTTTTTAAGAAAGGCATATAAAGTCAGAACACTATAAGACTATTTGTGTAGAAAAGACATTTGTATCCTTAGCACCAGGTACCTCTTAGGAACTTATAAAGCTTCTCAAAAGAAAGAAAAGAGGAAAGGAAGAAAAGGCAACATAGCTGGAAAAAGATCTTACAAAAGATCATTTAAGTGGGTCTAATATACTGATGTCTATGGGCTTTGCTGACATCATTTCAAAACAGTGAGTGAAGGTTAAGGGGATTATGAACCGAAAGGGAAATTTATAGGGATCAAAAAGTACCAGATTGTCACTTTTTATCTGTGACTTCAACAAACAAAATTACAATGACAGAATTGAAGAAGGACAATAAGTCATTTTGTAACACTAGAAAATTGAATGTTAAGAAATGTTTAGGGGGCTGGGGATGTGGCTCAAGCGGTAGCGCGCTCGCCTGGCATGCGTGCGGCCCGGGTTCGATCCTCAGCACCACATACAAACAAAGATGTTGTGTCCGCCGAGAACTAAAAAAATAAATATTAAAAAATTCTCTCTCTCTCTCTCTCCCCCACTCTTTCTTTAAAAAAAAAAAAAAAAAAAAGAAATGTTTAGGTTGGAATGTATTGAGTAAACCATAGCTTGTACTGACAGAGTTGGCATATATAATTAGCCAGTTCTATAGACATTGTTCATATGCAGACAAAAGATTAAGGAGGAAAATGAAAATTTGAGAACTGTGACCTTGGAGCCAGGAGATCCTCAGGCATGAGAAAAACTCCTCCAATCCCCTGAAGAAACTGGAGTTAGTCACAGATTCTGGGTAAATGCCCTTTTTTGTTGAGCTGCACAAAGGCAAAACAACCTTTTAGGGAAGAATTATAATGTAGGGACTGCTCCTTTTTATTTTTTGGTGCTAGAATTTGGAAATTCAGGCGGTTGAATAATTTTTTTCTTCTTTTCAACAATGAAATAGTTTTTGGGGTTTTTTGTTTTGTTTTGTTTTTTTAAGGATTTGACTCTTCAAATTTTTCTTAAGCTAGGTGTGGTGGCACACATTTGTAGTCCCAGTTACTTGGGAGGCTGAGATAGGAAGATGGCTTGAGCCCAGAAGTTTGAGGTCAACCTGGGCAACAAAACAAGATCCAGATCTCAAAACAAAACTTGTCTTAGAGTAAATTTACTAAACTTCTCATCCACAAGGGATAAAACACACATATAAAATAAAGGAAAATGATAATGTTTTACAAACACTTGGGTTGGCCCCTAGGATCTTGATATTTTGCATAATTTATAATTTCTTTCTTTATCCATTAAACAAAAATATGTATGACACAGGGTCAGAAAACTAATAACACATGGGAAGGGATTCAAAATAATATCTGGCAAGAGTTTCCATTTTGTGTATCTAGTTCTGAATTAAATAAAAAACTGTTGATAATATTCTTATTGAGAATAATGAAATACATGGAGAAGAGGTAGTTATTGAACTGCTAAAAATCAAGGTTTATAACAAAAACTGAGAGTAACTAAGTTTGGTAAGAAAAGAGGATCAGAGTTTGTAGAGCCATAGTTCTTGACTTAAATCTATGCTTCCTCTTCTGGCTCTGCTTCTCTGTACATTTGGATGGATCATCCCCAACTCCTAGTCCTAATGTTACAAAAGAGGGTAAAGTCTGTAAATAAACCATTACCTCATCCCATAAATGGTAACTATTATTAAAAAGCAACCAAAAGTATTTCTTCTCCAAAGAGGACTCAAAAATGTTTTAATAAATGCTGCTGAAAATATGAAAACTCACACTAAAAATGGTAACCAGCTGATTTTGTTGTTGTTGCTGTTGTTTTATGTGCTGGGATATTTTTTCTTAATGTGCTGGGATTGAACCTAATCATTACAGAGTAAGAATAGAGTCTTCAGTTGTAACACAGAGGATTTTATCTCCAGAGAATTAGTTGTTGGAATGTAGAATAGTTTTTTAAGAACAATTTTTAAATTTCTATTTTTAAATGCCTACAAAAATAATCAACATTCTCCTCTGGTGTGACTTGGCTGCTATTTCTCACTTATGAATATTATAAACAAAATTACTAAATTCTACATATTTCTTGCCAGGCAACCAAGTTAAGAAACTCACATGAATTTTTCTTTATTGTGGTGCTAGGGATAAAACCCAAGACCTGTACATGCTAGGCAAGTGCTCTACCACTACTTAGCCCTCATATGAGTTTTTATGAAAATTCTAATAACTCATCATAGATGTTCAAAGCTTTTTAATGAAAGCAATATAAGTGTTACTTAGGCTTCTGTTGGAAAAAACTACTGAATTTATGCAAAGACTACAAACTGAGTACCACATACCTTCAATCTATATGTACATAATGTTTTCATTTCTCTACTTGTTCTATATTGATAAATAACTATAAATCAAAGGTCTACAAAATAATTATTTCAAATTGCCTATGAAAGTTAATCACATTGTTTTATGATTTTTTTCATTTACTTATTCACCCAATACTTATTACTTGGTGCAGAATTAAATAAAAGGGATTTTTTAAAAAAAATCCTCATTCTAAAGAAGTTTATAATTAAATTGTATATAAAGGAAAGTAAATCAAAAATCATGATACACATCAAATATTAAGTCATACAATGATTCTTCCTTCTTACATTGACAGCTATGGACAGCTGAAACAAATATAAATAATTCTTACCTTTTGAGGGAGGTACATCCTTTGCATTGTAAGGATGTAACTTTACCTTCTTCTTCCCTCTCTTAGATTCAAAAATGTCTTCTATTTTCAATACAAGCTAAGGAAAAAAAAAAGATTAGAAAAACACAAGTTAAAACTAACATCTTGGGGGGTTAAGGCTCAGTGGTAGAGCGCTTGTCTGGTTTGTGAGAGGCACTGGGTTCAATCCTCAACACCAAATAAAATCAATCAATCAATCAATCAATAAAGGTATTGGGTTCATCTATAACTAAAAAGTATTAAAAAAACCTAACACTTGTGAGGTATACATATTAATAATTAGTGATTCTCATTTAGAGAAAGATCCATTTTATAAATAAAAACCCTCTTCATATTTTCCAATTTTGAATCTAAAAAATGATCTTCAATTAGATGATACACTGTTCTAATACCAAGTCCATATATCAAAGTAAGGGAAAGGTTATCTCCTTTCCAGATGAGCCCAGCTCAGTCCTCTTAAGGAATATTACTTGAAATCAAACCTAGAGAGCTTCTGTCAAAGGTACTCTTTGCTACTGGGAGTACTAACATCACAATTTATTTTGGAATTGTGTCATAAAAATCGGGAGACTCTCAAATATGTGTTCGAATAAAAACTTCCCCCCATCATTCATTAATATACATCTCAAGCAAGTCCAATTCACATGTTTTTAAACTGTTATATAACTATTTCATATGCATTAGTAAGCTTTTTAAAAGTTGTAGATGGACAGCATGCCTTTATTTATTTATTTATTTATATTAATTTATTTACTTCAATTAGGTATATATGACAGCAGAATGCACTTTGATTCATTGTACACAAGTGCAGTACAACTTTTCATTTCTCTGGTTGTATACTATATAGTGTCACACAGTATGTGCAGTCATACATGTACCTAGGGTAATGATGTCCATCTCATTCCAACATCTTTCCTGCCCCATGCACCCTCCACTCTCCTCCTTCCCCTTTGCCCAGTCAAAGTTCCTCCATTTTTACCATGCCCCCTCCCCACTTTATGGATCAGCATCTACTTTTCAGAGAGAACATTCGCCTTCTGGTTTTTTGGGATTGGCTTACTTTGCTTAGCATGATATTCTCCAACTCCATCCATTTATCTGCAAATGCCATAATTTTATTTTCTTTTAATGCTGAGTAATATTCCATTGTGTATATATACCACAATTTCTTTATCCACTCATTTATTGAAGGGCATAGAGGTTGCTTCCACAGTTTAGTTATTGTGAATTGAGCTGCTATAAACATTGATGTGGCTACGTCACTGTAGTATGTTGATTTAAGTCCTTTGGGTATAGACTGAGGAGTGGGATACCTGGGTCAAATGATGGTTCCATTCCAAGTTTTCTAAGGAATCTCCATACTGCTTTCCAGATTGGTTGCACCAATTTGCAGTCCCACTAGCAATGTATGAATGTGCCTTTCCCCCCACATTCTTGCCAACACCTATTGTTGTTTGTATTCTTGATAGTTGCCATTATTTTATCTATTTTTTTATGTGGTGCTAACCGAGTACCTCACATGTGTTAGGCCAGTGTTCTGCCACTGAGCTGCAGCCCCAGCCCAAGAATTCTTTTTTTTTTAAATACTTTTATTAGTTTTTGATGGACCTTTATTTATTTGTTTGTTTATATGTGGTGCTGAGAATCGAACCCAGTGCCTCACACATGCTAGGCAAGTGCTCTACCACTGAGCCACAACCCCAGACCCCAAGAATTCTTTTGTGTGTGTGTGTGTGTGTGTGTGTGTGTGTGGTGCTAGAGATTGAACCAAGGGCCTGTGCAAGCTAGGTATGTGGTCTATCACTAAGCTACATCACCAGCCTAATAATAACTCCTTTGCTGCTGGAAAAGGGTGTGAGAGTGTGCGTGTGCGTGTGCGTGTGTGTGTGTGTGTGTGTAAGAGAGAGGGAGAGGTAGAGAGATTTGGATTAAAAAAAAAAAGAATAAAAGATGATCAACAGACACTTAAACTGAGGAACTGATTAGTTTCCAAACTGGTTAGATTCTAAATGTCTAAATATTAATCCTGATTGAACATATTTAATGCCCAGAATTATAATTGTTAAGGACATTATATAATAGTCACAAAGTTGCTGGAGAAAAATGCTCTATTTTCTCTTTTGTCTTTGTTTTTCCAGCAGTTCTGGCAATTAAAAAGCAATGAATCAGACCAGTGCAAGAAAAAAAAACATATGAGAAACATATGCTTCCAATGTGCAGATTATTCCCACATTTCTGGGTGAGTTGCTTCTCTTAAGATTTTTATTGTTGCCATTCAAGTAAAAAATTGCCTGTTTTTAAATAATACCATTATAAAAAAATAAGAGAAGCCAAAATAAAAAGATATCATTACAGGCTTCAGTAAAGATATATGGGAGTAAACATATTTTGGGGACATAGAAACCAAAAATTACATAATTATTAGTGTGCATGTGAAAAGTGTAATCTAAAGTATACTCAAATATTACAAAGGAAAGGAAGCTAGTGTCTAGAAATATGAGGTACAGTAACAAAAATTAAATTTTGGTTATGAGATAGGGACAGGCACCTATATTTACCTTCCGGTTGGAGGAAATACTGAAGAATATTCTAAGAAATGACAGAATCTATACACACTTAATACAAACAATATCTAACAAACAGTCCCACAAAGACTCCCACAGCAGGGAAAGAAAGGAAGGGTGGGGAAAAGGCATATGGACTAGATCAGTGATTTTCAAACTGTAAAAGCAGTTTCCTTTCCAGGGACAGCGGGAGTCATCAGAGGGGAAATAAATGAAAACTGCTTTTCTTATGGAATGTTGTTCCTGAAGATATTCCCCAAACAAACTGCCTGTGTGACATCCTGAAAGGATTTAATCCAAGGCAGGCCACAGGTAGAATACAAATAGTCTGTTTTGGCATGATAGTCAAGAATTCATCACCATTTTCTCTCTTCTTATTTCCCAAAAACCTCAGGAAATTCTAGTGAAGGAAGAGCTGGATCCTATCACCCATCATCAGACAGAGAATAGGCTTTGAGTATTTGAGATTAATAGTACATAAAAAGCTGAGGAATGAAATTGAAAACAATGTAAAATCTCCTGTGGTGTCATTTAACTCTATACTACACAATTACTACCAAGATTTAGGAATCATAACTACAGTCCCTTAGGTGTTTGTATATTTCCCCTTATGAACCATGATCTGTTGTTTCTGGGCCATGCGGGAGGCTGCTTTGTTGTTCCAGCATGATCTACCAGGGGAGAGAGCTACTGCAGGACTTCTGGCAGTTCTTTAAACTTCTGATTTTTAAAGAGGAAAGGCAGGAAACAGATCAGAAGAATTAAAGTAATTGTGGAACAGAATATTTCCCAAGGAACCAATCTGAGTCACTAAGCCAAAAAACAGCTGTGACTTTTGTTTAAAATCAGGTACAAAAATTGTGTGCTAAATGAATACACGCAGCTAATTCAGACTGGATTAAGGAAAGGAATAATATTTAAAAGATCTGATTCTTCATTACTGAATATTTTCTGCATAGAATTTTGTCAATCTTGAAAACACCTTGAATGAATGAATGAAGTAACACAGAGAATTTAAAAATATATTCCTGTAATCTCTTATGTGTCTCTCCTAAAAGAAAATATGTCTACAAGTAACCTCAATTTCATTTGCCTTTTCTCCTTTAAAGAAGTAAGTCATTTCAGTCAGTATGGCTGCTGATACTTTTCAGTCCCAGGTAACCATTCATTTTTTTTCTCCTATGAATGGAAATTTTTGTCCCAAATGAAAGGCATATCTTCATCATTACTCAAAAATTTGTAAATTCAGGCACAAAACTGAACTTACTTTGCATATGAGTGAGAACAACACTGAAACCAGCTTGATAGAATGTCCTTTTGTATGAGAGTCTGGTGCTTTCCTGAAACAGGCAGCTTTAACTAGAGCTAAAGCAACTGAAGAAAGCGCTCCATGTAATTTGGGTTTTCCAAATCCATAGGGAAACCCTGGTAAAAGCCACTCACGTACTTTTCTTGCATGAGCAAAAAAGTTTATAACTTGTTTATTTTCATTTATGGAAATGTCAAAGTGAGATATGAAGAATGGAAATACTGGAGTGCTCACCCTTGGAAGATTTCTCCTTTTCCTGTTAGCAACTTCTCCAGCTCGGAAAAGTTTCCATTCAGTTAAAGTGACAGGCAAAGTGGTATCCTTTGTGAGCTTTGATCGTAAATAAGCTTGGGAGGTTTTCAGTTCCATAGTCTTCCGAAGGAACTGTGGTTTGGGAGGAAGCTAAAAAAGGAGAAGATGTACTGGTAAAGATAAAGATAAAGATCATCTAGGTAATGCCTGTGTTTTTCATGCAAAGGCAAAGCTATCCCAAAAACATATTTATCTTTCCTTTAAAATGAGGACAACATAATTTCTTCTGCATTACGGCAAAATGGCTCCTGGGGTTTCTAATCCGACATTTTTCCTATTCCATTGTAATCAAAAACCCAGAGAACAAAGCTCTTAGTTTTCACTAACTCAAGTCATGGGTCTCAAATGCTTTCAGGCATCACACAGTTAATTTACGACACAGGCCGATGTGAGACTAATAGGGAGCTGTAGGAACAATAGTGAGCTGAGAAGTTTGTGG
The DNA here is from genome assembly GCF_001458135.2 of Marmota marmota marmota. Classification (NCBI taxonomy): domain Eukaryota; kingdom Metazoa; phylum Chordata; class Mammalia; order Rodentia; family Sciuridae; genus Marmota; species Marmota marmota. The sequence goes on from NW_026000077.1 coordinate 3,017,618, forward strand.
CCCATCTAAAGGCACTCATATTCTTGTTGGGTTTTGCTTTTTGGGTTTTTGTTGTTGTTGTTGTTTGTTTGTTTTTTCCTTTAATACTAGGGATTGAACCCAGAGGTGTTCAACTCCTGAGCTATATCCCTAGTTGTTGTTAATTTTTTATTTTGAGACAGGGTCTCGCTAAATTGCTGAGGCTGGCCTAAAACTTGGAATCCTCCTGCCTCAGCCTCCTGAGTAGCTGGGAATACAGGTATGCAACACCACAATGGCATATTCATTTTTTTTTAAGAAGTGCTAACATAATAACAACCAAACCAAGAAGGCAAAGGAAAAAAAATAAACCTGTATACTTCAAAAAAAAAAAAAAAATACCACCATCACCAACAAAACCTGTCAGTGTCTCTTAGTTTTGACCTCAAATAAACCATTTTAACTTTTCTGTAGAAATTCTAAGTGAGAGTCTAATGTTTTCTGTGATTCTCTGGTTGTACCTTGGGTGCTCTGAAAGCACTTTTAGGGGGTGGTAGCTTCCATGCTGAAGGCGATCTCCACATGGGTAAAGGCTGCACTGGTATATCTTCATATGGGTTTTCTTTGGTGGGATCTTGAAAAATAACGAAAAAAATTGCTTAGAGGAACATAATTAAGTGGAAACAAAGGGACTGCAGCTAGCAAAAGAAATAAAAATAAAAGGGATACAGTCTCAAGATCAATGGCCCTTTAGTTTATAAACCCCTTGGGTGTTCAACCAATCTAAACAACTTCTCAAAATATTATACTGTAAACATTACTTCTGAACTGAGCAGTCTATTACACTAGATATAAAAATCATTCAAGAATAAAACAATTTATACACTAAAGGCTCCATATTACAAAGACAAACCTAGAAGGAGATATGTTTGATTATAAAAGAAAATACCATCCTACAGTTAAGGACATCACCAAATACATGCTTATTAAATTTAATTGCAATAGACGAATGGATAAAAAAAATGTGGCACTTATGCACAATGGAGTATTACTCTGCATTAAAAAATGACAAAATCATAGAATTTGCAGGGAAATGGATGGCATTAGAGCAGATTATGCTAAGTGAAGCTAGCCAATCCCTAAAAAACAAATGCCAAATGTCTTCTTTGTTATAAGGAGAGTAACTAAGAACAGAGTAGGGACGAAGAGCATGAGAAGAAGATTAACATTAAACAGGGATGAGAGGTGGGAGGGAAAGGGAGAGAGAAGGGAAATTGCATGGAAATGGAAGGAGACCCTCAGGGTTATACAAAATTACATAAAAGAGGAAGTGAGGGGAAAGGGAAAAAAAAAACAAGGGGGAGAAATGAATTACAGTAGATGGGGTAGAGAGAGAAGAGGGGAGGGGAGAGGAGGGAAGGGGGGATAGTAGAGGATAGGAAAGGCAGCAGAATACAACAGACACTAGTATGGCAATATGTAAATCAGTGGATGTGTAACCGATGTGATTCTGCAATCTGTATACGGGGTAAAAATGGGAGTTCATAACCCACTTGAATCAAAGTGTGAAATATGATATGTCAAGAACTATGTAATGTTTTGAACAACCAACAATAAAAATTAAAAAAAATAAATTTAATTGCAAAGCTGTGGACACCTACATAAGATATCCTCATAGATATTATCCTCAGACTGCGTGTAATAAAGTGCTGAACCAGAATTTCTTCCAAGTTCTTCATGGATCTTCTGTGAGTTCCGATTTCGAAAGTGCTGAATATCCTCAAATTCAAAGGATTTCCTTAAGGAAGGAGATACATTTTATTTAAAGTCATATCTTTCAAAACTCTTATCTTCTTTAAATTGGTATGGGTAGACAGAAATTGGTAAGTAAAGGACTTGTGTGCAAAATTACAAAGGTGTTTTTATCAGAGATCTAAGAATAATAAACTAGCCTGGTGCCCTCTGCACATGAGAAAATTGGAGGATTTAACCAATCATATTCATGTTCTCTTTTAGGTTCTCTTATTAAGTTCACTCCCTAATTAAAAGTGGGGCTAAGGCCAGCATGCCCTAAATGAAGTACAAAAACATACTTGCTTTCCTACAATTCTTTTGCTTTCCTTTTTTTTCTTTTTGGTGTACTAGGAATTAAATCAAGCACTCAGTACCACTGAGTTCTACCTACTATCCCCCTACAGGGCCTCACACATGCTAGACAAATGCTGTACAACTGAGCTACACCCTTGGTGCTTTTTAATTTTATTGTGGGACAGGGTCTTGCTAAATTGTCCAGGCTGGCTTCTAACTATGTGATCCTCCTGTCTCAGCCTCCTGAGTAGCTGGGATTACAGGCATATGCCACCCTACAAATTCTTAAAGATACAAATTGGAAGGTTTTCTGATGCTCTTATGTCAGCAGATTGTCTTAGATATTACCTATCCTTCTACTTTGCCTTCTTATTTTCCTTTCATGTTAATCAATATTGGTACACTGAAATCAGTGACATAACCTAAGCTGGAAAATGGAAATTGGTTTAAAATGGGGAAAAAGCTCAATAATTCTGTAAGGAAAATATTTACAAATCATTATCTATAGGCTAAATACATACCTTTTAGATCTACCTCTGATTTTTCCACCATATTTCTTTGGTTCAGGTTCCTGAGAAGAAGCCAAAGAAGATTCTGCACAAGAATTATTTTCACAGTATTTTTTGTCACAGTTTCTTTCTTTACATGGCATAACACCAGATTCAGATAAATATCTGAATGTCCTACGAGGTTTTGGCAAAGGATTTATAGAAGGTCCACACTCTTGCCCCTCAGGTTCAGAGTAAATATTTTCTAAGCTCTTGGTTATTCCATATGAACTATCCAAAACTCTGAAATTCAATTCTTTTTCTGAAGAGTCACAATGTTCTAAAGTCAAATTTAAGACTTTATCTGGGGGAATTGCTTCTATTTTTTTCCACAATATCTGTGAGGTATAGAAATTTCCTGGAGGTAATGAAGTCTCTGGATCCAAAACAAGTTCTTTCCAGTTTTCAATCTGTTTGACCCTAGAACATACCCAGTTGGATTCCAATTCATTTTTAAAGCAGCGTGTGTCATCATATTCCTGATTCTCACTTTCATCCTCATTTTGATGGTGGCTTTTGGCATTTTCATTCATATCTAAACCTACATTTTGAAAGTTGGTTAGACCCAACTTTTTGCTTTGACCTTCAGGAACACAATTTTTCTTAGGAAGAATCTGTTGGTGACAATTATTATATCTCACTCCAAAGTCTTTAGGACGCCACTTGGCTGGATTAGATATACCATTAGTCCTTCCTTCCCACTGAGAAATTTTTTGTTTTATGTTTTTGCAGTGGCTTCTTGACAGTGTCTGAACAGCGGAACGAGAAAAACCAACATCCATGTTCCCAGTTGGGTGCATGACAAGTGACGAATCTTACAAAGCTTCCATTACAAATAACCATGAAATACTATATTCCTTATACTGTCAAAGTCAAAGTGATTCCAATGTTTTTCTTTCATGTTGCACTTGAAAACGTCTCTTTAAAAAGAACAATTTTGATCACTGATCTTCATTGAAAATGGCTACAATTCTATCTTGAATATTCCTATTAAAATGAGACAAGAATATGTTAACACAGTTTTATAATTTCCTGATTTAAATCCCACTAAAACATTGCCCACCTTATCACTAAATAATTCATTTACATAACAAATGTAAAATGTGCTTATAATTCAACTTCATAAAGGTATTCCAGATATGGTGACCTAATACTGAGAAAGCATTACTTGTGGTATTTCTCAAGTTGTCAGTTTTTATAATCAGGCATATTTAATTTCCTGAAATTAAACAAAATGAGGTTTTATAAGAGATTACACACACACACACACACACACACAGGGTTGGGGTTGTAGCTCAGTGGTAGAGCGCTTGCCTCGCATGTGTGAGGCACTGGGTTCGATCCTCATAAAAATAAATGAAGATATAAAAAAAAGAGGTTACACAGAGGTATGCAATATTATTTTACAATAAGTCAATTCATTATGAACCCTCTCTTAATGAAACAAGGACAACTGGACTATTATAAAAAGGACACATATACAAAGATACATCAAGGAACAAAAAAGTTTATGTATACATCCAAAGCAAGAGCCAATTAGTTTATAAACACACCAAATAATTAATTTACTCTTACTTCCTTACGTTGATAGATAATATCAGTCAATCATATATGCTTATTTCAACTTTACTATTAGCAGCACAGGATTCCATACAGACAATGCGAAAGAGAATCCAAGGTGCCACGAACTATCATTGTTTTAAAATATAATAACCTATTTTGTCACTGACTGAACTTCCCACCTCTGCCACCACACCCTTGAATGAAATCAGCAAAAATACTTACAGTCACTGTCATGTTCCTTCCTTCTGTAAAGAGGTTTCACTCAGTCAGGCCCATAAACTGTTTCCTCAAATGTAAAACTTGGCAGAAAACTTTTCCTACCAACTGCACAAAGACCTGCTCTCAAATTCTACTGTATGCTAGTTATATATAGCAATTGACTCAAAACTTCCTGAGGTAGGAGTCATCCTTCCTTGAGCTCTGTCTGTGTGGCCTTGATTAACAGGCAGGAAAATATCTTCCCCCAGCTCTGTCGGTCCAGCTGACCAAAACTGATACAAACACAACACACACACACACACACACAATTTTATTCTTGGCACAACAGCTGCTCTTCAGGACCTCAATCAACTTTCACTTAAACCATTCCCACAGTTGGTAGGAAAACCAGCCTTGCCAGCAAATAAACTTTGGGGATGACCTATACAAAGAAAATCATTCTCAAAAACCTTAAATTAGTCACTGGGCTGTGGCTCAGCGGCAGAGCGCTTGCCTAGCATGTGTGAGGCACTGCGTTCGATTCTCAGCACCACACATCAAAAAATAAATAAAATTAAGGTCTATTAACAACTAAAATATTTTTTTTAAAAACCCTTAAACTCATGCAGACAAGGAAAACCATAACAAACAATATGAAACCCCACAGAACTCCTAATAAAAGTAATGCATAGAATGTGAAAATCCCATAGAATATTAAAACTCCCAAAATCCTTTTCTTGTTTCTAATGCTTATAGGGGATTCCTAAGGATTTCAAGGTATCTTTAAGACTCATGTTTTCTTCACTATTGACAAGACAGGAGTTGTTGTCTCTGGCTCCTGTAAGCCTTGAGGTTCCTATCCTTGTTAACCTTTTCTTTATTTTTCCATGGTCAACATGCTGTAAGTGTCAACAGGTCAAACTGGGGGGGGGGGGACCATGAAAATTGTCAGGGCTATACAACATTTTTTTTTTTAACTTGAAAATTGATGGTAACAAATGGCTAAATCTATGGAATTCAAACACAAGTATAAATGCTGTGTATGGACTGATACTGTTTTAGTGGCAACAGAGTAGCACAGCAGCATAAGCCACTCCTTTCATCTGTAGGTATTACAGAGAAGGCCTACTTACACTTAATGTATGTACTAACGCCTTGCAACTTTCAAAAAATGAATAAACTATTTCAAATATAAAAAAGTGTTAATGCATGTTAACTACATCTATGACTGTATTTAAACATGGAAAATCTGTCTTTATAACTGATTTTATAGTTCTAATTTTTGCCAAATTAAATTTATTCCCTTTATAATACAACACACAAGTCCTCACACACAAGTTGTGATATGGTCCCACCAAAAAAATAAAAATAAAAACCACTTGTTAAATAAAAGTTGCTTCAGACCTCTCATGTTCTGAGCCACCTTGCTTCCTAGCACCTCTTCCCCGGGCCCTGCCAGTTTTTTGTCTTGACAGCCACTACTGATAGACTTTCTACCCCTAAGTGTTGGCCTAATTTTCAAGTGCTACCTCTCTCCCAAGCTTCATCATTTGAAAACTTCCTAAATTTAGCTAACTTATTCATATGCACATGTGTCCCTGCAGATTGCTTTTTCAACCTTGCTTCAATAGTGCTAACTGAAACAGAGGTTGCAAAAATCAACACTTTTAAGAAACGTTTTGTTTATTTTCTTAATAGCACAAAATGAGTCAAAGACTTCTCCAGACTACTAAATCAAGCAGGACACAAAAAAGAGCACAGGTAACTACAATGGATAATCTCCACAGAAGAGCAGGTAGAAGTCATTCAGTTCCTCAAGAGAACAGAAGAAGTATAAATAAGAAAAATCAAGTGCAACAAGTTTCTTGTTTGTTTGCATGATAGGCAAGCATTCTAAAGCTGAGCTACATCCCCAACCCAAGCATGCTTTTTAAAAGTATAATAAAACAAAATGCTTGAAGGTGATCCCCCACAGTCCTAGGGATTGAACCCAGGGGTACTCTACCACTGAGCGACATCCCCAGACCTTTATATTTTTTATTTTGAGACAGGGTCTCACTAAGTTGCCCAGCAGGTCTTGAATTTGTGATCCTCCCGCCTAGCCTCCCAAGTAGCTGGGATTATAGGTGTACACCACCACGCCCAGGTGGTGATTCTAAATCATGTTCCTTTGTTTTTATTTTCTATTGCTCCTCTGGGTATTTACTAAGAAATACATCAAGTGTTTGCCAGTTTAAAATATAATCTATAACAACCCATCACATTTAGGATTCTGTTTTTAGTATAGTAAAAGTAACCAATCTAAATCCATTCACATAAATGAAGTTCTCTTGGAGAACATTTCACTGACTCAAGTCAAGACTCTCCAAACCTTTCAAAATACTTTATTTGATTAGACATAAGTACCTGATATAAGAATTGAGAAGAATTTGGAACATTCTCAAAGCTGATTTACAAAATGAAGGAGCAAAATGGTTAATTTCACAGTATGTAAATTTTAACCTCAAGTAAAAGAAAACTAATGAAAGGGACCAGAAAGACACTCATTTCTGGCCAAAACTGAATAACTGAACTAGAAACTAGACTAGACTTCCCCACATAAATAACTACAAAACTGGACAAATATATATAACAAATGTTTTCCTATCCTACATAACCAACATCACAGAGCTGTAGTCCCTGAAAGAAGGGAGACAAATGAGACAGACCCTAGCTTTCTCCTTGGAAAATCCACAAAGCAGGATTGAGAGGGGAACCCAAACAGTACACAGCAACCTTGCTGAATTGAGGATGAAGAGATTTGAGTTTGGAGAGACTGAAAGAGATAGAATTTTCATTTTCGAGGCAGAGTATCAGAAAGGAAGGATTAGCACAGAGAAAAAGTTCCAGAAATTTACACAGGATCCCCTGAAACCTGGGGCCAAACACTAAGGTGCTATGCATAGGGTACTACTACTTAAGACCAGACAATAAACAACAGATGGGAAAAGAATTACGTGGGAACCAATACCCAGAGTTCCCACAGTTGTGGGAAATATTCAAATTTCAACAGCAGAGCAATGACCTCAAACATACAGATAACTCAGTAGAGATGCCAGGAAGTTATGACTTACAAGTAGGACTAAACCAGAAAAAGCCTAATTCAGAGCCACCCTAACAAGAATTAAGCTGACTCATAAGTAAGTTCTCACAAAATCCAAACTCAATAATTTTTATATGAAGAGAGCAACATTCAGACATGCAGCAAAGTAACATTTATAAAACCAGCATTCAATCAAAATTACTAAACATGCTAAGAAAATGAGACCCAAACCAGCAGAAAAATCAGTCAACAGAAATACAATAAAAAATGAAAGACAAGAGGGACTCAGCAGAAAAGAACTTCAAGTTGGCTGTTATAAATATATTCATAAATTTAAAAAGAAAGCATGGCATAGTGAAGAGAAAAATGGAAGTCTTTTTTTAAGGGTGAGTTCAGCCCTCTCTTTTTTTTAGAGAGAGAGAATTTTAACATTTATTTTTTAGTTTTCGGCGGATACAACATCTTTGTTTGTATGTGGTGCTGAGGATCGAACCTGTGCCGCACGCATGCCAGGCGAGCAAGCTACCGCTTGAGCCACATCCCCAGCCCATGGAAGTCATTTTTAAAAGACAATAAATGAAAAATTCATTACATGGGTTGAATGATCAATTTTTTAGATATTTCAGAAGAAATGACCAGTGAAGTTGAACAAGTAACAACAGCAACTATTAAAAAAAAAAAAAAACCTTCTGAAACACAGAAAGGCTAAAACAAAACAAAAACAAACAAACAACAACAAAAAAAACCCCAAACCTCATTGAAACAATATCCAGTGATTTACCTTACATATAACTGGAGTCCCAGAAATGAAGAGGAGGGAATAAAAACTAAATATTTTGGGGCTGGGGTTGTGGTTCAGAGGTAGAGTGCTTGCCTAGCATGTGTGAGAGCACTGGGTTCAATCCTCAACACCACATAAAAATAAATTTTAAAAAATAAAGGTATTGTGTCCACCTACAACTGAAAAATAAATGTTAATTAAAAACCTAAATATTTCAAGTAATAATGCATGAAATTGTTCTAATTTGATGAAAACTCTAAACTCTTGAGATTCAAGAGACTCAACAAACCCCAAATGAGATAACCACAAAGAGAGCCACAAGGCAAATCATAAACAAAGTGCTAAAAAACAGTGATAGAAAGAAATATTTTTAGAAGTGGCCAGAGGATACTCAGAAGTCTGAAGAAGGGGGCTGGGGATGTGGCTCAAGTGGTAGCGCGCTCGCATGGCATGCGTGCGGCCCGGGTTCGATCCTCAGCACCACATACGAACAAAGATGTTGTGTCCGCCGAAAACTAAAAAATAAATATTAAAAAAAAAAATTCTCTTCTCTCTGTCTCTCTTTAAAAAAAAAAAAAAAAGGATCTGGGGATATAGCTTAGTGCTTGTCTAACATGTACAAGACCCTGAGTTCATTTCCTAGCGCGCACACACACACACAATTAAATAAACAGTAACCAGTGTAAAATATGCATAATTTCAGGGCTGGGATATAGCTCAGTTGGTAGAGTGCCTGCATCACATGCACAAGGCCCTGGGTTCAATCGCCAGCACCACACACACACATACACACCCACACACACAAAATATACATATACACACTCACATAATTTCCCATAAGGAAAACAAAGTAAGCCAGATAACTAAGTAAACATTTTAAGGTGCTGATGGAAAACCATTGAATCTAGAATTCTAAACATATTCTTCAAAATGAAGGTAAAATAAACACACTTTTTATAAATTTTCATCAGTTTTTTCAGTCAAACAAAAGTTGTGAGAAACTGTCAATAGCAGACCTGCACTTAGGACAGTGACAATTCACAGGTCCAAGTGCAAATTACTAGTGTGAGGCTTCTTTTGAAAAGGCAGGGAAAGTGTCTCTATTTTTTCTTTCTTTTTTTTTTTTCTCCTTCTGCAACCTCTCTTTCAACTTATTGTGTATATTTTATTTGATATTTAATGTTGTAAAAAAATATTATTAGCCTGAACTTTACAATTTATATATATATATATATATGTATATATATCACAATGCCCATTTTAAATGCAACTATCAGTGCATTTAACTTGTATGAAGAATCAGTGAAAGTAAGTAATTAATATTTGGCTTGTCCTGATGATTGCCTCCAGTTGCCAGATGAAACAAACAAAAGCCATATTCACAGAGAGACAAAGTATCCCCAGGCATGGAGCCAACCAAGAGAAGGTTCCCAGGCCTCAGGATAATTATGGGGTGAGAGCAATTCTTTATATGAACATGGGAGCCCAGCCCTATGCTGGGTCTAATGGCTACTGAAGTCCCCCTTCTGCCAGCTGCCAAATCAATATGTCATTGTGCTGGCTGGGGCAGAGTCCAAGGAAGTTCAATCAGGTGTCTGTCTCCCCATCCCATGGACCTGCTGCTCCAACCTATGATGAACAAAAGCCCTCCAAGATCTGTGAACCTCTGCCCAAGTCACGCTCAGTGTCTGGATGTCTAGAAAAGGGATGGATGAGAGGTTTGCCTCTGTAAAGCCAAAGTCCCCACCTGGTTGACCCCAGGATACACCTTGGTGCTGCCATCATGGGGCCAGATAGACACTGTCATGCCCTACCTGAGACATTAAGGGGCATGTGTGACCAACTTCAACCCTCCTACCCCAGGCTGCATGGTACAGTGACTGCAGGTTGGAGACAGAGAAGGCGAAATCAGGTAAGTACAGGTTTGCCAGGAGGCTGGAGAAGGTAGCGGATAACCCACAAAGAGGAAGTGACAGGAGGTAGAACCATGCATGAATTGAGGCTCCATGGCCCTGGTGCATGCTCTATTGCCTCAACAAATTTCACTGTAAACAGAAACTCCCAGTGCCAATCCTGCATAAAATCTACTATTGTTTTCAATATTATATTCTTCTATATATAGCCTACAAGGAAATTTGAGTGCCATCATTCCATCTAAAAATAACTGAATTAAAAAAAAAAAGTCAATGGTTTAATTCTCTTTTAAACTGGGAGCGGTGGTACCTGCCTGCCTGTAATCCCAGTGACTTGGGAGGTTGAGGAGAAATATTGTAAGTTTGAGACCAGCCTCAGCAATTTAGTGAGGCCCTAAGAAATTTAGTGAGACCCTGTCTCAAAAATAAAAAGTTAAAAGGGCTAGGGATGTGGCTCAGTGGTAAAGCATCCCTGGGTTAAATCCCCAGTGCCAAAACCAAACAAACCCTACATGATTATCTTAGTGGATGCAGAAAAAGGATTTGAAAAAAATCATACTCATTTGTGATGGGGGGGGGAGGATAGAAAAACCTCTAGAGCAAATTAGAAATAGAAGAGAATTTCCACTGTCTGACAAAGGATGTTTAAGAAACCACTGCTAATATATTACGTGATTTCATTTAAAAACGGGAAAGAAGACAAGGACATCACAAGGACATCTTCTCTCACTATTTTTTTTAAATATTTATTTTTAAATATTTATTTCATTGTAGATGAATACATGGTATCTTTATTTATTTTTATGTGGTGTTGAGGACTGAACCCAGTGCCTCACACATACGAGGCAAGCACTTTACCACTGAGTTACATCCTCAGCCTCACTATTTTTTTTAACATTATATAAGACAATGCAATGCAATATGGCAAGGGAAATTAAGGATCAGAAAAGAAGTAAAACTTTCCTTTTTTGCAAACAATGATTGGACATGTAGAAACACCAGCAATTACAAACTACCAGACTCCATAAGAGAATTTAGCAAGTTCTCAGGTTACATAGTTAACATACAAGATTTAAATGTACTTCTACACACTAAGAATAATTAGAATACAAAATCTGAAATAACATGTAGCATAAAAACCATGAAATATTTAGGAGTAAAGATCTGTACAATGAATGCTGAGAAAAAAAAATCAAAGAATAACTAAACAGAGAGATATTGTACATAAATGAACTAGAAGATTTCATTCTGTTAAGATATCAAATTCTGGGATGGGAATGTGGCTCAAGCGGTAACTTGCTCGCCTGGCATGCGTGGGGCACTGGGTTCGATCCTCAGCACCACATAAAAATGAAAGTAAAGATGTTGTGTCCACCGAAAACTGAAAAATAAATACTAAAAAAAAAAAAAGATATCAAATTCTCTCAAAATTGATCTATAGATGCAACATAATCCCAATGAAAATCACAGCAGGCTTTATTGTAGAAATTAATAAGTTGATTTTAAAATTTAAATGAAAATATAAAGGATTCTTCAAAAAGAATAAAGTTAGAGGGCATATACTACCTGACTACAACACATAAAGCTACAGTAATCACAACATATTTTTGTGATAGAATAGACAAATGGATCAGTAGAAGAGCACTGAGTTCAGAAACAGACCCACAGCTATACAGTCAACTGATTCCTACAAAGCTGGGAAAAGAATAATCTTTTCAATATGGCACTGGAACAAATGGATATCCATATGAAAAAAATGAAGTCCACCATTACCCACACCATTTACAAAAATTAACTTAATGTAGATCATAATCCTAAATATTAAGAACTAAAACTACAGATTTTCTGGGAGAAAAAATAGGAAAAAAAATCTTTATTACTTTGAGGAAGAAAAAGACTTCTGGTATTGGGGACACACACACACAAACTGGTACCAGCGATTGAATCCAGGGGCGCTTAACCAGGGAGCCACACCCCCCAGCCCTTTTTATATTTTATTTTGAGACAGTGTCTCACTAAGTTGCTTAGGGCCTTGCTAATTTGATGAGGCTGGCCTTGAACTTGCAATCCTCCTACCTCAGCCTCCTGCAACACTGTGCCACCACACCCAGCTATAAAATAAAACATGTCTGATCATAAAGAAAAAATAATTGATAAACTGTACTTCATCAAAATTAAAACCCATTTTGCATCTAAAGATGTTGGTTTAAAAATGAAATGGAAAGTCAAAGACTGGGAGAAAATATTTTGTGTATATATATATATAATGTATACATATATATAGCTACTATATAGCTATATATATGTAGACATATATTTGACAATGACTTATCTAGAAATATATTAATATATCCAGATATATTAATATTAAATCCAGATTGTATTAATTATTATGACTGCATAAGTCAAACACCACAATTAAAATATGAGTAAGGTGTGAGTGGGATACTTTACAAAAGAATTATGAGTAGCCAATAAGCATGATAAAACACATGAAAAGATGAACACCATACCTACCAGGATGGCTAAGACAGAAAGATAATGATAAGTGTTAATGAGCAGGTGGAGAAATGAGAACCATGATTCACTGCTGACAGGAATGTCAAATTGGACAGTCACTACCATGGGGCCCAGGCTTTCAAATTTCTTTTGGGGATAATAAAACTATTTTAAGGGCTGGGGATACAGCTCATTTGGTAGAATGAATGCTTACCTCCCATGCATAAGGCCCTGGGTTCAATCTCCAGCACCACCAAAAAAAAAAAAAAAGGCAGAAAGAAAGAAAGAAATTATTTAAAAGTACATGGTAGTGGTGGTTAGAGAGCTCTCTGAATACACTACACCTACAGTCAAAGCCTAGTTTGCCAAAATATGAGAAGTTATAAAACAAAGCAAATTGTCAAATTAAAACCTGTTCCTACCAAAGTCCAAAAAGACACTTGTTAGTCTGTTGTATGCTACTTTATTTTTTTATTTATTTATTTTTTTTAATATTTATTTTTTAGTTATCGGCGGACACAACATCTTTGTTTGTATGTGGTGCTGAGGATCGAACCCGGGCCGCACACATGCCAGGCGAGCGCGCTACCACTTGAGCCACATCCCCAGCCCAAAGATTCTCTCTCTCTTTTTTTTTGGGAATTTTAATGTTTATTTTTTAATTATCAGCAGACACAACATCTTTCTTTGTACGTGGTGCTGAGGATCGAACCCCGGCCGCACGCATGCCAGGCGAGCGCGCTACCGCTTGAGCCACATCCCCAGCCCTGTTGTATGCTACTTTAAAACTTTATCAATAAGAAAAAGAAGGCAGAGAAGACTAGTTTTACATATCCCATTAACATTTCTCTGTGTAGCACAAAGTGATTTGACATCAGGATAAAATGTAAATATCTTCAAAGTCCACTTTGATATAGAATTCCATGACAACTTCTACATCATTAAAAAATCATCTTTTTTAAAAAAACATGCACACCATTATTAGTCACCAAATAAATTAACATTAAAACATGAGATATCACTACACACCCACTAGAATGGCTAAAACTTAAAAGAATGGTAATACAAAGTACTGAAGCACCTGGAATTCAAACATCACTGGATGCAATATGGTACCCAACTACTTTATTTTTCTTTTCATTTTTTAATTTTAATTTGTTATATATGCAGCAGAATGCATTATAATTCATAATACTCATCAAGAGCACAATTTTTCATGTCTCTGGTTGTACACAAAGTAGAGTCACACCATTCATGTCTTCATACATGTACTAAGGTAATGATGTCCATCTCATTCCACCATCTTTCCTACCACGGTGCTCTCTCCCTTCCCCTCCCGCCCTCCCCTTTCCCCCTTTGCCTGATCTAGAGTTCATCTAATCCTCCCAAGCTCCCCTTCCCATTATGAATCGGCTGTCTTAAATCATAGCCCAACTACTTTAGAAAATAGTTTGTCAGGGTGTTTTTGGTTTTGGTTTTTTTTGTTTTGTAGGACTAGGGATGAAACCCAGGTCCTCACACATGGTAGACAAGTGCTTCTCCCATTAAGCTACTTTTCCTGACCTTTTATTATTTTTTTCTTTGATACAGGGTTTCACTAAGTTGTCCAGGTAGACCTGAACTTGTGATCCTCCTGCCTCAGCCTCCCAAGTAGCTGGGATTACAGACTTGCAATGCCACATCCACCCAGTAGTTTCTTTTAAAAGTAAACATGACTGCCATATAACACAGCAATTTCATTAATATTATATATGAAAGGAAAACATGTTCTTATAAATACCTTTACATGAATATTCATAGCTTTATTCATATTTGTAAACTAGAAATAACCCAAAGGTCATCAACAGATGTATGCATAAACAAACCATGATATATTTATACAATGGAATATTACTCAGCAATAAAAAGGAATAAATTAATGATATATGCATGATAACATGGATATGTTTTAAAAACATGGAGAAACAAAAGAGTGCATATTTCATGATCCAGCTTATATGAAACTCTAGATGACATTAAATCATATTTAATGAAAGAAAGTTTGACCAGTTGCACAGGGCCAGCAGGTGAGAATTAACTACAAAAGAGTATGAGGAAACTTTCTAAGGTGATGAAATATAAGCTGTAGAAGTGGTAGTTATGTAAGTAAACACAATTGCCAAAATTCATTGACAATACTCTTCAAATGATGCACTTCATTGTATGAAATTATATCACAAAAGTGCTAATTTCAAAAGTGAAAAAAAATGATGAAGGATAAAATAAGTATTGTCTTGAAATTTTTACTTTTAATATGAATGAGAAAAATCATCCTGATTCCCCCCCCCCCAATACTGGGGGTTGAACCCAGGGATGCTCTACCACTGAGCTCTATCCCTACCCTTTTTTAAATTTTTATTTTGAGACAGAGTCTCACCAAATTGCCTGGGCTGTTCTGGAACTTGGAATCTTTCTGCCTCTGCCTCCCGAGCCACTGGGGTTACTATCGGGCATCAACAAGCCTGAGGCTTTCATTCTGACTTTTAAAAATATTTAAAATATGTTATTTACTTCATGCTTAATTTGCACAGTATTGTCAGTTATAAAGCAGTTTCAGTTAATATGCCTCTTTTCCTCTTCATAACAACTTCAATATATATTTTTATGCACATATTTATAGGTGAACATACTTAAGCTCAAAGATAAATGTTATTACCCAGGTTAAAAATCCCAAGGTTTTTCTTTTACTTCAAAGCTGGTATTAAAAATGACAGTAACTATGGTTTGTTCTTCCTCTGCCAGAGTCAGAGCCATTGAGTTCTCTGATTGTTTCCTAGGCAAAAAAAAAAAACAGCAATAGGATTTAATTTCTTGAATATGAAGAACTAAGGGAAAACATTGCCAGTATCAAATTTAAAAACAAATGGCCCAGTTTTCTTTTTCTTGTTTATTTTTGGTGGTGCCCGTGGCCTTGTGCATGCGAGGCAAGCACTCTACCAACTGAACTATATCCCCAGCCCAACCAAATGGCCACTTTTGTTGAAGTTACTGTACCTCAAAGTAATCAGTACTGGTCTTCTGTATCCTTAATAATAAAATGGGAATCACTGAATTGAACAGTATTAATAAATGCATTACTGCAATAAGCAAAATCCAAATATGGTGAATTTCACTTTGGAGAGAATTTGACTAACTTTCATAAAAAGAAGTGAATGTATGCTGAATAAAGTTTGCTAATTACTCTAAACAAAAATCACTATATTCAAGCAAAGATTCTATAGAACCAGTATTAGCTTCCTCTGAACAGATTTTGATGAAGAAATCCAAAATACTTCTAAAATAAATTGTCACACAACCATATTATTTCATTTTCTTTTCTTTTCTTTTTTGGTGCTGGGGGTTAAACCTAGGGCTTCTCACATGCTAAGCCCAAACTCTACCACTGAGCTATATCCTACCAAAACTATATTCTTAAACATCTGAATAATCAAAAATTTCTTTCTTAGTAATACATTCAGCCCCGAAGGAATCTTATGTATGCTATTCATTGCAGTTTTACCCTGAGATTTCAGCTCTTTTTGTCCTGGGAAAGAGGGAAATTAGGTGTAAATCCCTATTTCTACAATACCAGTTTCATGTTTAGTGCCCAAATGATTGTTCATTTGAGAAACAAATAATAGTTGCCAAAAGGATTCCAATCTACTTAGTTACTAGAAGGAACATAGTCCAATGGAAACAGAATTATTCTTGGTGTCATAAGGATGACTGATTTCAGGAAAGAGATGAGATATCCTTCTCTGGGAAAAATGACCCTTCCAAAAAATTCTCCACTGATTAAAAAAGAGGAGGGCAGCATAATACAGTAGACATAGGAGAAGAGAACTTCTCTATAATACGCAAGGTACTTTAACAAAAAGTACAATCCTCCCTCAACCACATAAAGTAGGTAATAATCTCTTTTTGACACATTTTTCATCTGAAAGATGGAGATAAATGACTTTCCCAAATAGTTCAAGGTCCCAATAGCTAGTGGAGCTGGGATTCAGATCTGAATATGACTACTCCATTTGCTTTTTCCACTCAATATGCTACACGGTTCCCCAAAGAGTAGTGGCCTAAAAATCAGAGGAACAAGAGTTTAGTCATAATCTTGCAACTCATTAGCTGTGTGACCTAAGAAAGTCACCTCTTCTTTCTGGATTTCAGTTTTCTTGTCTGTAAATCTTGATTATTCACTTATTAATGATGATATTTAACATATTTATAATCATCTTAAAGTCCTAGTTGTTTAACTTCATGTTTCCTTATAATGACTCCATTTCCTCTTCTTTTATGGTTCACATTTTTCAGTTTCTTCTTTTGTCTTGTGATTTTATTTTATTTGGTGATAGGGATTGAATCCAAGGCTTGGCACACATTCTACCACAGAGCTACACTACTAGCCCTAATGTCTTGTAATTTTAAACTATATTCTTAACACTGTCCAAAAAAGACCAATAGAGTACAAGGTGCACTTTTCATTTGTTTGTTTGTTTTACTTATTCCTAAGACTTCAAGCCTTTCCTCTGGCAATTAGATTGAAGGGCTGATCATTCAGCTTTCTCCTTAGTCAAGTGGAGCTAAGTTTGGGTGACAGGACTTATTACAAGGAATTTTCCTGGAATTAGTCAAATCTCTAACCTCTTGAGTGGCTGCTTTTAAATCTTGTCAGTGTTTGAGCAGGAAAGAGCTCAGCTACAGTTTCAAATATTTATGATTGACCCTATTCAACTCTGACGAGGCACCACTGCACAAACACATGGGTCTATGGAATCTCTTCATGTCCTCCTGCAATGCTGCTTTCTTAGCAAAAACTGAGAGAAGGGTGACTCAGAAGATAATTCTTGGGCCAGTTGGTTTTATACTTAGAATTTTTCCAGATTTCAATCCACATTCCGATTCCCACAGTTGACACTGTTAATTAAGGCTTTACTGAACTTCCCGAATATGTCAGGGCTATTTGTATCCAGACCATGTATAAGTCTCCAGGTATAAGAGTTTTTGTGGCTCTCTGCCCGCTTTTGAGGGGCTCATTTTACTTTGGAATTGTGTCCACTGCTATTCACTGGCTCCAGAGAAATATATTATTTTTATTTTGTCTATGTTTTTGTTACTATGGGAGCAAAAGTCTTTCAAATCTTTCTATATTCTAACTGAAAGTTTTTAAAATGTTTTCAATGAAATGAAATAGTGTAGAACAAAAAAAGTGGAGTATGCTGCATGTGAGTAAGAGTAATAAGTATAAGCCCAGGAATATTGGTTTCAGGTGTGTGTGCATCCATTCCATTGAAAATGTGTTTATTTTGAGGTGTGTTCAAAAAAATCTGGGAAGTCTCTGTTCTAGAAACATTAAAGTTCACTTCAGTGCTAAGCAAGAAGGTTAGAGAATAGATAGTAGGACACCAATCCTTAAAGAAAATAATAGTCTGTTGCTAGATCCAACACCTGTACTCAAGTTGTTTGGAAACCTAAAGGTAAATTTTACATATCAACATAGAACAAAATAAGTTCTTGGAAAGTATACAAAAACATAAATTGGGTTTGGGGATGTAGCTCAATAGGACAGTGCTTACCCAGAGCCCACGAGGCCCTGGATTCAGTCTGCAGCACTACAAAAACTAAAAACAAACAAAAACCCCATAAATTATCACAATAAGCAATGCTGTTAAGAGAAGAGTATAATGCATCCAGATATTGTAATGACAAATAGCCTTTGGGTTTTTATTAAAGTTTTGGTGTTTATTACTATAATTCAATTCGTTACTTACTAATTGCTATTATTAGGTTGACAATACAAAGATTCTGAGGAGAAAATATGCTCCTTTTATGTTTGGACTCCTTACTAAAAATCTTTTTTAAGTTTTTTTTTTTTTTTTTTTTTTAAGAGAGTGGGAAAGAGACAAGAAGATTCTCTGAATGTAAGAAATCTGTTCCTAGAGGAACAGAATCACTCAACTCAGCAGTTAGTGAGACCAACCACAGAAACAGGTACACTATAAAACTTAGGCAGAGACAATGGTATTGAGTTTATAAGGGAGGTATCATGATATATAGTACAGGCTTTGGAGCTAGACACCTGAATTTAAATCTTCTGGATCTCACTTAGCCATATGGCTTTGTACTCAACCTCTCCAAAGCCTTAAAATCCTCATTTATAATAATGTAACATGACTCACCAGTGGAATTATTAGGAGGATAAATGAAACAATATGTAAAGTGTTTTGTACAAAGTAAGTGGTTATTAATGGTTATGACATTATTATCAAGTTTATTTAAATATTACCCATATATGGATATCAGTACATATTCTGATCAATTTAACTTCCTGGATGTCTTTTCACTTCTATCCCCATTACGATGATGTTAGTGCTCCATAATCTGCAGAGGTGGTTAACAAAATATACTGCCAAGGGACCGCAGACTTTCAAGAACTTGACCAAGTTTTTGCTGTCAAAACATTATACTATTACCAGTTTGCAGAAAAAAATCAATCCAATGGACATAATTTCCTCAATATAGTTAGTTCTCTGCATCTGGAAGTTTTGCATTTGTGGATTTAACTAAATGAAGATTGAAAATCATCTGTCCTGAACATGCAGGGACTGTTTTCTTGTCATCATTTCCTAAACAACAAAATATGACAACTATGTGCACAGCAGTTACACTGTATTAGAAACTATAAGTAATCTACAGATGATTTAAAGCATATACAAGGATGTCTATAGGTTATATGCAAATATGATACTATTTCGTATAAGGGAGCTGAGCATCTACATATTTTGGTATCCACAAGGGGCCGTGGAACAAATCCCATGGACATGAAGAGATGAATGTATTAAGTTTTTTCTACACAAATTTATCTTAATCATTTGACACTACTATTTAGGATGCAAATCAATATTAACATACTGGTAAAACAAGCAAATGTACAAATACTAATGAAAAAAAAACTGAGAAAAGAAAAACCACACAGACTTTTAAATCTTTTAAAAATGTCATGGGGGCAGGAAGGTATAGCTCAGCAGTGTAGCACTTGACTAGCAGGTGTAAGATCCTGGGTTTGACCTCTACTCTAACATCACAAAAAATAAAAACAACAACAACAACAACAAAATTCACCTGTATTTTTATAGTGCATACACAAAATATGATCAGAGTTTTACTACTTTTTAAAATGGTTTCTGGTTTAAAAGATAAAATCAAATATGCAAATATTTCATGGTATACAAGAGATAAGATAAAGTCCAAATTCCTTAAGATGACATAAGAGTCTTTCATCTTCTGGGGCTGGGATTATAGCTCAGTGGTAGAGTGCTTGCCTAGCATGTGTGAGGCACTGGGTTCAATCTTCATCACCACATAAAAAAAAATCAATAAAATAAAGGTATTGTGTTCATCTACAATTAAAAAAAAAGTCAGGGCTGGGGCTGGAGCTCAGTGGTGAAGCACTTGCCTTGTACATGTGAGGTACTGGGTTCAATCCTCAGCACCACGTAAGAATAAATAAAATAAAAGTATTGTGTCCATTTACAACTAAAAAATATATATTTTTAAAGTCTTTCATCTTCTGATTCCAGCTTTGACTCCTGCCATTTGCCTTGCTGACCTTCTACATATATTTCAATATTACCAAATAATTTGCAATTTCTAGCAGTCCAGAGATAGAACACTGGAATCACACAGAATTCAAATACCAGCAAATTTGATGCTTGGATATGAAACTTAGTCAAATTACTTAATTATTCTAAGCCTGATTCCTTATCTGTAGAATAATAATAATGATTATACTATAGATAATACTATGCAGCACTTACTATTAGGCAGACATAATTCCCACTTTATCAATATTAACTCATCTTATTCTTATAACAGTTCCATGAGCTAGATTCTACTAAAAACAGTTGAGGAAATGAGATATAAAGAGATTAAGTCTTAGCATCCCAATATCTGTCATATCAGACACAGAAATTTATTTTAAAAGTTGGTTTTCAGATTTAAATATGAGATATAAATACAGTATTTAAGGTAGTTTCTAGAATATAAAAACTACTGAATAAATGACAAGCAACTATTAATTTCTCTCTGAATGTACCATAAGACCAGTCGAAAGTGTTTCTGTGAAACCATCCTTAGCCCTTTCCCTTGAATCTGCATAATTCTATTATATCTGTTAGTATATTGCAATACCTTTCAAATACCCTTAAAACAAATACTTCTGTACACCTTTGCCATGACCTCAAGCCTTAAGACTCTGAAAAGAAAGGTGTGTGTGTGTGTGTGTGTGTGTGTGCGTGTGTGTGTACCATGAAAATCAAAGGGAGATCAGTAGAGGAAAGAACCTGGAGGATAGAAGGAGTGAAGGGAGAGGGGAAGTGCTGGGAGTAATACTGACCAAATTATATCGTTATATTGTGTGCATGTACAAATATGTGACAGCAAATCTCTCATTATGTACAACTATAATGCACCAATAAAAAATGAGGAAAGAAGCCAGAAACTCAGGAGGCTAAGCAGGAAGATCATGAGTTCAAAGCCAGCCACTGCAACTTAGCGAGGCCCTAAGTAACTTAGTGAGATCCTGTCTCTAAATAAAATTACACACACACACACACACACATACACACACACACATACACGGCTAGGGATGTGGCTCAGTGGTTAAGTGCCCCTGGGTTCAATTCCTGCTACAAAAAAAAAAAAAAAGTGGAAAGAGAAATAAAAGAATCTTAATGATTCTGGAGTCATTCTTACTGGGGATACTTAGAAAAAGAGAAAACTTCAAGGATGAGACTGAAAGGGGGTTAGCATAATTTGTCAGAATTGAGTAAACTCTTCAATGCTATCTGAGAAGACTGAAGTAAACCTAAACCTCAGAATGTCACTCCTGTACTAGTTATAGCAGAAGTAAGTTATGTCTCAGAGAAAAAGTAAACATAATAAAATCTGCTCAAGTATGGGTGTGAAGCCGGATGTGGTGGCACATATCTGTAATCCCAGTGGTTCAGAGGCTGAGGCAGGAGGATCACAAGTTTGTGGCCAGCCTCATCAACTCAGCAAAGCCCTAAGCAACTTAACGAGACCCTGTCTCTAAATCAAAAAACATAAAAAAGGCTGGGGATGTGGCTCAGTGGCATCCCTGGGTTCAACCTCCAATACAAAAAAAAAGAATGTGGGAATTTCAATTGTTTGCTTCTCTGAATTTTCTATTAAGTATATTTATATTAAAATATTAATATATTATTTAAGTTGTAAAGCCTATGGGCAAAATTTTTAATAAAAGCTATAGGAAAAATTTTTCCAGGAAATACTTAATTGACTTTAACTAAAAATATTTTAAGGCAAATGAGAAAGGACCAAACCAATGGAGAAAAAAAACAAGTGTCAAACTGGTTTCTACTTTTCGACCTTAATCATCTTGTTGACTGTTCCTTGAATAACAAATCTTCAAAGCAAGCACATACAGGATATCAGCCTTTTATCTCACTACTATCAGAGGAAACAGCCTTATTAAGTAAGTAAAAATGGTTCCCAAAATAGCAAAGAAAAATTTAAAAATCCTAATACTCGTAATATACAATATAAATTTCTCCAGCAGTTATTGTGCCTAATTGCAAAGCAAGAAACATGAAAGATTCTTCAAAAATAAATCTTTCACAGATCTATCAATCCTGTTGTGACATGTCATGGGATTTTTTTGAATTTTTTAAAAGAAAGAATAAAAAATGATAGTTGATATCATGCAAATTATATTTAGAAGTTGGAGGCACATGCCAAGGACTTACAATAATGCTAACTTTGTTACTATGTTACATAGTTGGCTGTCCACATTACTCACAAAACTTTCCAAGTGACCACAATCCTCCTCCTTTGCTGCGCACTTACTTTAACAAGTACTACTGGAGGTTTTATAGCCACAGCCATGTGACCCCCCAGGACTTATCCCCAAAACTAACCAATGGTAATTAATACCTGGGGGCTCTACCTTTAAAATATAACTCTTGGCTGGGCATGGAGCATGCCTGTAATCCCTGCGGCTCGGGGAGCTGAGGCAGGAGTATAGTGAGTTCAAAGCCACCCTCAGCAATTTAGCGAGGCTTTAAGCAACAGTGAGACAGTATCTCAACATAAAAATTTTTAAAAAGGGCTGGGGATGTGGCTCAGTGGTTTAGTCACCCTGTATTCCATTCCCAGTTCCAAAACAAATAAAACTCTCAAGCTGAATATTTTTTTATCTTCACTGGTAACATACTAATCTAAGCTACCATCATGTCTCCTTTTCTGACTTCAATTTTACTCAATTTTCACCTTTCCTATCTATCCTGTCTAACCTAAATCTCCTTGCCAGCCGTGGTGACGCATGCCTGTAATCCCAGTGGCTTGGAAGGCTGAGGCATGAGAATTGTGAGTTCATATACCAGCCTCAGCAATTTAGGGAGGTCCTAAGCAACTTAGACCCTATCTCAAAATAAAAAATAAAAAGGGCTGAGGACTTAGCTCAATGGTAAAGCACCGTTGGGTTCAATCCCCAGGATCAAAAATAAATAAAGCGGGCTCGGTGGCTCACGCCTGTAATCCCAGCAGCTCGGAGGCTAAAACAGGAGAATGGCGAATTCAAAGCCAGCTTCAGCATAGGAGAGGTGCTAAGCACCTCGGTGAGGCCCTGTCTCTAAATAAAATATAAAATAGGGCTGGGGATGAGGCTCAGTGGTCGAGTGCCCCTGAGTTCAATCCCGGGTACCAAAAATATAAACAAACAAACAAACAAAGAATCCTTTCCCAACATGATTTTTAAAGTCTGTCTCCATAAGAGTCTTTTTATTTTTTTAAGTTGTAGATGGACACAATCTTTATTTTTATTGTCTATTTTTTTTGTGTGGTGCGGGGAATCGAACTCAGGGCCTCATGCATGTGAGGCAAACACTCTACCACTGAGCCACAACCCCAGCCCTCCACAAGACTTTTTATTATCTGAAATTCTATGACTATATTTGTTTACTTTTTTGCCCCCTCTCCATGTCTATTTTACCTATTATATTCCCAGCACCCAGAAGAGTATGAACAGTATAGCAATCCCTCAGTAAATACTTGTTGATCAAATTAACAACATCCTGAATTACAGGAATATTTAAAAAGAGTTTCATGAAAATTCTGTGATATCTATTACTTTAAGTATCTCTAAAGTTGCCTCATTTATAGAATTGAAAAACATCTGAAATATTTTAGGTATAAAATTAATAATGCTAACATACTTATTTAAATATTTAGCATCACAATAATAAAAATGTTTTTGTATATTTACTATTTGCCAGGCATTATATGCATGACCTCATTTGAGCCTCCCAACAATACTTACAGAAGGCATCTCCATTTTCTAGAAGAGGAACTGAGGCTGAACAAGATTAGATGACTCTCAAAGGTCATATACACATACAATCAGGAAAGTCAGAGATTTCCCGCCCCCCTAGTGCTGGGGATTGAACCCAGGCCTCAAGTATACAAAGAATTCCCCACCAACACCTTAAACTTGGACTTGTTGTCAGAATATCAATTTCTATTGTTGAAGCCACCCAGCCTATGGTACTTTGTTTATGGCATCCCTAAAAACTAACACAAGAAACCACAGTAAGTAAACTACATAGAACCAGAATACATAGAGCCAGTGAAAGAACTTCACTGAGGGGCCGGGTGCAGCTCAGTGGTAGAGCGCTTGCCGGGCACGCACAAGGCCCTGGGTTCAGTCTCTGGCACCAAAAGAAAATAAAAGAACTTCACCGACTGAATCAAAATACTCATTTGTCAATTCTATTCACCTTAAGTTAAGTAAGTTGCTACATTTGACTGGTAAATTATATCTTCTGTAATGTTTATCAACTATAATTGGGTACCTGGTTATTTTACCGGTTTTTTGAAAACCTATCTCAAAATTAAATAAAAAGGGCTGAGAATGTAGTTCAATGTTAAAGCATTGCTGGGTTAAATACCCAGTACCCAGTATTGGCAAGGGGTGGGGGTCGGTGTCAGTAGGTATGAATCCCCCTACCCAACTGGACACATACAGATGGCTCTATGTTGCAATAGGCTAAAAGTGAATAAACAGGTGAGGATGATATCACTGTCAACTCCTTTTTACTGGGAAATGCCCGCTCTTCCCTTGAGATTTACTTCTTATGAGTATGACTCAGGGTGAAAGCACCAAGGTAAATCTGAATATTAAAAATTCAGTAATGCTTAATTCATTTTCAGATGCAAATTAATTTAAACAGCAATTCTTTTTTTCACACCCTAATGTACCATCCTGTGCACCCTTGGGAGATCACAGGTACAGCATAAGATATTCCAATACCAGATGGATTAGCCAGGCACAGTGACACACACCTGCAATTTCAGCAGCTCAGAAGGCTGAGGAAACATTGCAAATTCAAGGCCAGTCTCAGCAATTTAGCAAGGCCCTAAGCAACTTAGTGAGAACTTGTCTCAAAAAAAAAAAAAAAAACAAGGACTGGGTACATGGTTCAGTGGTTAAGCACCCCTGGGTTCAATCCCTTGTACAAAAAACAAACAAAAAGCCAGGAGGAACAGTAGAGATGTTTGTATATTAATGATATTAAATGATAATAATTATTATTTGTTTCATCTTAAATGTGCCAGGCATTATGCTAAGCACCTACTTTCATTACTGCATGTAATTCTCTTGACAACCTTGACAGGTAGTTATTATGACCTTAAATAGTAGATAATTTTATTATACTGTGAACAAGGAAGCTGAGGCTGAACTGGGTAAGAAACAGCTTTACTCCAAGGCTGTTTACTTAACCAGTATGTATTACTTGTTCATGGGTAGACATAACAATAATATCAGCCAATATAACAGGATGTCAAATGCAACTTTTCCTGTCTTCTCTTGAGTTTTGGTAGGGTCCTCAAAGGCCAAAAATCAAAACAACAGGCATCAAATACTCCACATCTAAGAGCTGTGCAAGTGTTCAAAGTGGGGTGGCCAAAAACCGGCTTTGCTGACATCAGTTCATTACCCTTCTCGAGGCTATAAAGACAAGAATTGGTATTAGTTAATTGTGAGGATTATAAGGGACAATAGAGAGGACTTATTTAAAGAAACTAGGTGTGGGTGGGGGAGGTGTTTTCTTGCCTCCTAAGGGGAAAAGGCAAGATAGGTCCTGCCCACCTGAAGCCAAGGGACTACCTCAAGGAAACCAACCAGAGTGTTTAGTGGGGATCCCCAGACGTATGGGAGTTTGAGGGACACAGGGACTGGTATCACACGCTCAACTCAATTAGCTCATAGCTAGGTCTTAAAAATAACTTAGGTGAAACAGTCAAATGAAAATTCTGAATAGAAGGGGAAGTTTTTCAAACTGTCACAATATGGAATATTACATATAAAACTAACATGAATAAAACAAGCTTAAAATTTCATTATATTAATTCAATGATAGGAAAAAAATTGATCTAATTATTATTTTTAAAAAACTTTCTCTAAGGTAAGTAATAATTGTCCCAAACTAAAACTTTTCACTTATACAAATTATTTCAATTTTCACCTAATCTAGTTTCTAAATCACAAATTCATATTCAACTAGGTTTTTCTAAGAAAGCCACTGGAAAATAAAAGGCAGAAAAATCCTTAATTCCTAAAAAGTGTTCAAGGTTGGGAAAGTCTTCCCAGACACTAGAAAAAAGCTTTACTCTTTTAAAAACTTCCAAAAGTCATAAAGTAATACTACTTTTATTTTTAGAAATTTTGAAATAGAGAAAATAGGAAAAAATGCCTGTCTACCACCTCTAGCATAATCACTGGTATACTTTGGTATATTTCCTCCATGTCGTTTTCATGAGCATATTTTTATATCATCACAATTATAGTATATTTATAATTATAGCCTACTTTTTTCATTTATAGGTATATACAATTTTCAAGGAGCTGAAACTATGGGCACAACAGCTCTCATAAAAACATAAGTTCATATTGAGTGTAAAATGTAACTTTCTCATTCTACAACTAAAAAATCTAGAAGATGAAATTTTCAAATTTTCAAATCACATTCCCAAATATACATTCTTTGTGTATTTCATTTCACTTGACAATATAAAAAGAACACTACTAAAACTGCATTCATATGGTTATTAAACACGTTTCAGTCCACAAAGTACCATTTAAAATACAGGGAGACTTTTGTATTCTCAGCTGCTCAGGAGGCTGAGGCAGGAGGATCTCCAGTTCAAAGCCAGCCTCAGCAATTAGTGATTCAGTGAGACCCTGTCTCTAAATAAAATACAAAAATGGGTTGGTTCCCCTGTCTGGGCACAAAATAACCGAACCGCCACAAAGCCTTGTAGGTTCAAACAGCAACTCTTTATTCCTGAACTCTCACTGGCAATCTACACACACTTCCCGGGAATACACTCCCTCCACAGGGCTGCGCAAGCCAAGGGAATTCCAAAGTAGCGGGCGCCCAAGGCAGCAGGAGCCGCCCTATTCCCAGAGCAGGGTCACCTTTCAACCATTCCCTCTAGCAAAATGCCAGGCATCATTCCGACTAAACTGTGACTCTCAACAGGTTGGTGTGGCTGGTTGAGTGCCCCTGAGTTCAATCCCTGGTACCCACCCACCAAAATAAAATAAAAAATGAAAAACAACTCTTCCTCTTTCTAAACCATGCCTGATGCTAAGGAAGACGGTAGGGAGAGCCTGTGTGGAGGAGGGTTTCCCTTATGAGCTGTCAAGGCCCAGAGAGAGGAGATGAGGTCCCCACCCCCAACAGGAGCAGCCCAGAGTAGGGTGTTGGAGTGTGAGCGGGGAGGAAAATCTCATTAGATGCCACAGTATAGGTTATCAGAGGCAGAGCAGGGTAAGAATAGCTTCCTTCTAGGAGGCGTACCCTAACACAGAGTACTGACAATACTCTGTACCAGTCTATGATTATTAAAAAAGATAAGGTTGAGATCTGTGTGCAGATACGCAAAGGTGTGTAAAACAGAAGTGGGGGGAAAGCCAGGCATAGTGGTGCATGCCCGTAATTCCAGCATCTAGGAGGCGAAGGCAGAAGGATACCAAATTTGAGGCCATCCTGGATAACTTAATGAGACCCTGTCTCAAAAGAAAAACTAAAAAGAGCTGGGGGTATAGCTCAGGGGTAAGGCACACTTGGGTTCAATCCCAGAATCAATTAAAAAAAAAAGAAAAGGAGGGAAAACTTTTTCTTTAATATGATTCCCTTTTCTATAGACTTTTAAAAAAGCATATACATGCATCTATATTCTTACCCCCCCCCCCATGCACACACACTCATTGCCATAACATGATCTTGGACTTTACACACTGACTCCTATCCTCGCTCCAGTCCCTCTTCTCAAAGAAGTTGGTGTGGGCTAGTTCTCATTTTCCTCAAAGCAGAGGAAAGGAATACATAGGAAATGGTCATCTTGTGATCATCTGGACCTTCTCAGTTATGCTATGGTCAGTTATGCTGTTTTATTATCTTCACATTGGTACTTTTTATCTTATTTTTATTAAATTTTTTTTTCAAATGTAGGTGGTAATGGAATTAGGGTTATATTTTTATCTTTTATATCTTATTTTTACACCATATTTTAAAAATACCATTTTTCATTATCCTTATAACAATATGACTCAATGTTTTTATAAGATTGAATTTTAGAGGCCCACTTACTGATTTATGGTGAGTGGCTACAAAAGAAATTGTCAACAATATGGTACCAGTGAAAAGGATCTATTGTTAGGGGACTAAGTTTTCTATCTCCCATTTTATGACTTTTTATAATGGTTGAAAATTTTTACCAAGGTTATATATTTTTTCTTGTTTTTCAGTGTTATAAAATGATCTAGCTGGATGGAGAAATAATAAGACTTTAAAAACTGTATTTGTTTTTCTATAGTAAATAAACCCTAATAAATTATTTTTATATTAATATATAATAATGCAGAAATACCACTTCTAATAACTTATTCTAAGGAAATAATCAAATTCACAAAGATGTATGTACAAGAATAGATTCAGAATATTATAAAATTGAAAATAAACTTCTAAACAGGAATTTAAATATACCATTGTAAATCCATACACTGAAATATTAGAAAGTTATAACATGCTCAAGTTCTCTTAAGTAAAAGAAGAACGTTACAAAGACTGAGTAGTATAAGGTGATTTAAAAATCTATATGGGCTCTTTGTTGAGTGGGCTCCACCAGGCCGAAGTTTAGGCAACCAGGTTAAGTCCTGCAGGTTGCCATTTGAAAATCTGGATCCTAAACTTCCTCTGTATGTTCTAGATTGAGGGCTGTCCCTTACACAAGGCAGAAAGACGGTGGCGGCAAAGATAATGAAAAAGTCACTGGATTTGATTAACTCTAGGCTCCTGCTGGGGTAGTACAAGGGGACTCTGCAGATGATCAGACAAGGCAA
Source organism: Marmota marmota marmota (assembly GCF_001458135.2). Classification (NCBI taxonomy): domain Eukaryota; kingdom Metazoa; phylum Chordata; class Mammalia; order Rodentia; family Sciuridae; genus Marmota; species Marmota marmota. The sequence continues at coordinate 3,046,707 of NW_026000077.1, forward strand.
AGTGAAACTGGTCATCTTCACCAACAACTGACCAGCTTTGAGCAAATCTGAAACAGAGTACTGTGCCATGATGGCCAAAACAGATGTCCAGCCATCACTGCAGTGACAATAATATTGAATTGAGCTCACTGTGCAAAAAGTACTAGAGTGTACACACTGGCGTCATTGAACCAAGCGATTCTAATATCATTATAAGCATGTCAGAACAGACAGGTGAAAAGTAAACCATATGAATCTTTTCTTTAATAAAGCTTGCCAGAGTTTGTTTGACTTCTTACATCTGTATACATAAATGCATAAAATCTGTAGTTAATATAGACATATACCAAAATGCTATTATAATGCTATCTGATCTCCAGATGATAGAAGTGTAGTGGAGTTTTCTTTTAGTTTATCTATATTTTTTAATTTTAAAAAACAAACTCAGATTGTTTGCATCATGCTTGCTTCAAAAAAAGATTACTTTTTAAAAGATTTATCAAATACATTCTCAATACCCACTTCATCCATAGCACACTGAGAATAAAAACAGAAATAACAGCAGTTAAGCTTTATTAAATACTATGTGCCGGTCATTTCAATCATAGTATCTCAATGAATATTCATAGCACTCTTTGGAGTAGTATACCATTTAGGATTAGGTTTGGGTACATGTAATTGAAAGTGAAAACAGCAGGTGGATTAACCAATACAGGTTCCTATATTTCTGTTATGTTATCCTCAACACATGACTTCTATGTTCAAGACTCTTCACTGTCCACACTAGCTACAGAATATCAGTTATTATATCCACATTCCTGGAAGCAGAAAGGAAAAAAAGACAGCTATATTTATTCAGCCTTCCTGGAAGTCCCCTATAACACTGTGTTTATGGCTAACTGACCAGAGCTTAGTCATATAGACTAAATGGAAGCAAGGCCAGGAAGTATAATCTTTTATCCTGTAATGTGCTCAGCTAAAAAAACCTGGGCTCTGTTACTTAGAAGAATGGATATCAGAGTAGCCCTCCCCACAAAGAAAGTCTCTGCCACAAATAGGTATGATCATCATCATTTGCACACTAGAAACAGAGGTGCAGACTCAAATGGTTGAATTTTAAAGCAGTCTATGTACTTTTCACTATATATTCTGTGTCCCATTAGAAAAACATTTGCACAAAAATAAAATACAAGCCCACTCACAGCGTATTCACATATATGTTTACAAGGTAGTTTATTATTAAATGAGACTATTGATAGATGAGAAGGCACCTACTGAAGAGGCATTCCTGGCAAATTGAACACTAGTAATAAGTATTTAAGAAACATCTAAGATGTACCAAAGATAACCTAAAGCCTGTAAATTTTTTAATGTAACTTAATAAAGCATATAATAAGTCCACTAATACGTATAATTCAGAGACTAAGTGTATATATAAAATCTTGTTTAACCATCACATAGCACCCCAAAAGGTTCTTTCATCTCCTTCCCAATCAATAAACATACCTCCAGGGGCTGGGGTTGTAGCTCAGTGGTAAAATGTTTGCCTAGCATGTGTGAGGCACTGGGTTTAATGCTCGGCACCACATAAAAATAAATACATAAAATAAAGGTACTGTGCCCATCTACAACTAAAAAAATTAAAAATAAATAAATAAATAAAAATAAACACAGCCCTGGAGGGAATCACCATTCTATCTTCTATCCAAGAATTATTTTTTCCTGTTCTTGAATTTTACTTAAACAAAAATAATATAGTATATATGTATGTGTACAGCTCATTTTGTATAAAATCTTTATGATTGATTCATTTTACTATGTAATAACAACTTTACTTTTTATTGCTCTATAGTATTCCATTTAATGAAAATACTAATATTTAGCCTGGCATGGTGGCACACGCCTGTCATCCTACCAGCTTGGAGGATTTTTCAGTTCAAAGCCAGCCTCAGCAACTTGGGGCCCTAAGTAACTCAGTGAGACACTGTTTCTAAATAAAATATATAAAAGGACTGGGGATGTGGCTCAGTGGTTAAACACCCCTGGTTCAATCCCCAGTACCAAAAAAAAAAGAAAGAAAGAAAGAAAGAAAGAAAGGAAGAAAGGAAGAAAGGAAGAAAGGAAGGAAGAAAGAAAGAAAGAAAGAAAGAAAGAAAGAAAGAAAGAAAGAAAGAAAGAAAGAAAGAAAGAAAAGATAATATTTATCCCATTCTTCCATTGATATATTTGTTGATTGTTTCAACATTTTGGCTATTGTGAATAAAGCTGTTATAAACATTTAGGTTGGGTATTACCTAGGAATAGAACTGCTGGAGTACAGACTAGGTATATTTTTAACTTTAGTGGACATTGTCAAAGAGTTTTTCCAGAACAATTGTAGTAATTTACACTCTCACCAGCAATATATCAATTCTAGTTACTCCTCAGTCTTGCTACCACTTGGAATTGTTAGTCTTTTTAATATTAGCCATTCTGGTATGTAGTGAAATCTCATTGCTGTTTCCATGTAAACTTTTCAAATTCATTTATTTCATACCATAATACCATATCTGCTTTATTATTAAATAATCATAATTTATTTCTTTAAATTACTTTCCCCCCCAGTATTGGGGACTAAATCCAGAGACACTCTACCACTGAGCTATGTGCCCAGCCCTTTTTCTTATTCTGAGATAGGGTATCACTAAACTGCCCAAGCTGGCCTTGAACTTGTAATACTCCAGCCTCAGCCCCCCATGTATCTGGGATTATAGGAGTGTGACACCATGCCCAGCTTTAAAAATGACGTTTATACATCAGCATGTTCTGATGAAATTAACTTATACATCAGCATGCTCTGATGAAATTACCGCTCATCTAGAACTGGTCAGTTCTCAGGCATTCTAGATCAAATGATAATTTAAGTCATAAAGGTAGACAAAAGATGGGAAAAATGCCAAAAATGTGTAGAACAATGGAAGCCAAAGCAAGAAGGTCTTTTAAGAAGAAAAGAGTGAGGGGGAGGGGCTGGGGGTTTAGCTCAGTGGTAAAGTACTTGCCTACCATGAGAGGGTTCAATCCCCAGAACAATAACAACAAAAAAGAGAAAAAATTATATATATATATATATATATATATATATATATATATATANGTTGCTGATCACTTTAGGATCACTGCAATTGATAGTTAAGGTGTGGAGTTCAGTTCCCCTCATTTGGAATAATGAAGTATACAATAAATGCAGACAAAAAGGAGAAGAAAGTTGTCTCAAGTACGAAAGAGATGTTAGGACTCCATGGGGATCTGAGAAGGATAGCAGTTCTTGTAGAAATAGAAGAAAGGTGAGAAGATATGTGCATAATGAGGACCAAGATCAAGTCAAGTGAACTTGCTCATACCTTGGGACCTTAATCTATTAAAATAAAAATAACCATGAATTAGAGAAAAAGTTTGGCAACTTGAGGATATAATCTTTAAGATCTGCTCAACAAAAAGCTGGAGTTAATAGGAAACAAGAGAAGAATATTCAATTGAAGGTGAATAGCATGATTCATAGAGTCTGGTGTCCCTGTTGTCTTTCTTTCTTTCTCTCTCTCTCCTTCCCTTTTTCTCTATTTCTGGAGATTGAGCTCAAAGGCACTCTACTACTGAGCTACATCCCCGGCAATTTTTATCTTTTAATTTGAGATAGGGTCTTGCTTAATTGCCCAGGTTCACCTTGAACTTGTGATCCTCCCTCCTCAGTCTCCCAAGTAGCTGGAATTACAGGCATATGCTACCACACCTGGCCTTGCCTATGAGATTCTTGGGCCAAAGATAGTAAAATTAGTGATTATCCTCACTGGGGAAATGCCTTGATTCTCAATGTGCATACAGAAGGTTAACAGAGCCAAGTAACCCAGTGATATCAGGACAAAACTGAAGTTTGGGGCATTGGGGATAGAAGCGGGTATTAGTGGGGAGAAACTCAATTTGAGGGAAGCAATAAGGAAGGAGGAACACATAATATTAAAAGGGCAAGAGACAGAGTGAGCAGTCACAATTTTTGAGGAGGTGGGATGAAAAATAAAAATTTTTCTAAGGACAGTAATAGCAGAATACATTAGTATGGTTTTATACAGTGCGCGCGCATGCACACACACACACAAAAAAAAAAATTCTAAGGATCTGGGTCACCTATTGAATAAAATCCTCCTTCTCTTGAACTACAGATCAGTGTTTCATGAACCTTTTTGATCAAAATTCATGGTAAGAAATACATTTGGAACCTACAGAATGGGAGAAAATCTTTGCTAGCTACTTTTCTGACAGAGGATTAATATCTAGAATATATAAAGAACTCAAAAAACTTTACACTAAAATAACCCAATTAATAAATAGGCAAAACAGACATTTCTCAAAAGAAGAAATACAAATGGCCAACAAATATATAAAAAAATTTTCAATATCATTAGTAATTAGGGAAATGCAAATCCTACACTGAAATTTCATCTTACACCAGTCAGAAGAATGGCAGTTACAAAGATACAAATAATTATAAATTCGGACTGGGGATGTGGCTCAAGCGATAGCGTGCTCGCCTGGCATGCGTGCGGCCTGGGTTCGATCCTCAGCACCACATACAAACAAAGATGTTGTGTCCATGGTGGCATGGAACCATGATATGACCCAGCCATGCCACCACTTCGTATTTATTCGGAAGAATTAAAGTCCTTTTACTACAGTGATACATGCATATCTATGTTAACAGCAGCACAAGTCACAATAGCCAAACTATGGAACCAGCCTAGGAGTCCATCAATGGATGAATGAATAAAGAAAATGTGGTATATATACACAATGGAGTTTTATCCAACCATAAAGAAAAATGAAATTATGTTATTTGCAGGAAAATAGATGGAACTAGAGATCATTATGTTGTCAAACTCAGAAAGGTTGTATATCTTCTTTCCTATGTGGAAGTGAGTGAGCTAAAAAGGAAAAGAAAGGTGGGGGTGGATCTCATAAAAATCAAAGGGAGATAGGTAGAGGAAGGAACCAGGGAGTGGAAGGCTGGGAGGGAGGGAGAGATGCTGAGCAGTAATACTGGCCAAATTATATTGTTATATTATGTGCATATGCAAATATGTAATAACAAATCCCATCATTATGTACAACTACAATAGACCAATAAAAAATGTGGGGGGAAAAAATACATTTGGTATCAGAACACACAAACACAAAACTGAAACAGAAGTTTCATTAAAAAAAAAATTACCCTTATCACATGACAATGTACAACATAAAGTTAAGATCAAATATTATTTTATCATTATTTAAATAAATTTCAAATTCTAAGATAAATAATATTAAAATAAAATAAAAGATTCAACTTCATTAAATAGTCTTTCCTGTTCATAAATTAAATCGCAGTCTGGAACACACAGGACAATGCCATATGCTTATCAGCTTCACTTAGGAGTCTGTTTTATTCTTTTCCTTTTAATTAGGTCAGGGTTGAAAATCCTAAATGGAACAATAAGCTGTTGTGGATGGTAAAAATAACAGTGCACTCTACTTAGCAATGGAAATTCTTCAGCCTTAAAACAAAAATGATAATTGGCAATGTCACATAATCATTCTTGAGAATAAATGAAGAAAAGCTGCAAGATTAATTTTCCTTTTAGAATATACATTATTTCAATTACTGATGTGATGAGAGAGGCAAGACTAGTGGATCTTTTAGCCAAATCTTCTTGAAAATTTCAGTTTTTTTTCAAGAAAATAAAATGAAAAGACACAGAAATGAGATATAATGATATCTACACATTTTATTTTTTTTCAAACTTTCTTTAATAAAAATGCTGTCTTGGAGATGTAGAAATAATTTTGAAAGTTATAATGGCTAGATATTGACATAGTGGCAAGTCTGTCATGTCCAAACAGTAGGCTTCAACAATATAGCTTCAAAGTTAGTTAACCAGATTGTCAAAAATATTACTTAAATGTGGAAATTTTGTTAGTCAAAAACATTAGAGCCAGGTGTGGTGGCGCACACCTGTAATCACAGCAGCTTGGGAGGCTGAGGCAAGAGGACTATCCGTTCAAAGCCAGCCTCAGCAAAAAAGCGAGGCACCAAGCAATTCAGTAAGACCCTGTCTCAAAATAAAATAGGGTTGGGGATGTGACTCAGTGGTCTAGTGCCCCTGAGTTCAATCCCTGGTATAAAAAAAAAAAAAGAAAAAGAAAACGATTGCCAAATGAACCTTTCAACTAGAAAAATTCTGGATTCTAACTACCTACTTAGCTCCCTCTCTCAACAGCTATTAAACTTTGATCCAAGATGGTAAATAGGTATGATTAGCTCTGAATAAAATATTCAAAATGTCCATGAAATTCAGAGGTTTTCTGTGTGTACTAAAGCTTTGCAATATATAAAACAACAATTTCAAACAGCACTCTAAGCCCTTAAAACAAATGGGATGGAAAGAACCCAGCAATGACTTGCTGGGTAGTGCATTGACCTATGTCCAGACTATAGTTTTTGCTGGAGAAAGCTCCAAATAGTCCAGTGGTCCTGCTGTCCTAGACATTCAGCAGAGAGCAAGAAGATGTCTATACTGTCAGCTGTATTGCTTTAACCATCCACTGTACCTCTGTTCCCCTCACTGTAACTCCTTGCCTCTCCCTAGGCACTGGTAGGTGCTTTGAGGAGATAGTCATTAAAATGTAAGCACGAGCCTTGGGGAAAAAAACCAAATCTGTTATCAGCAGCTTCAAACAATGCTTAAAATATCTGCCTTAATTTTCTGATCATATTTGCTATTCTATTAACTATGCTTATTTAAAAACTTTTTCTGCAGGGGCTGGGGATGTAGCTCCCTGGGATGTAGCACTTGACAAGCATGTGCAAGGCCAGTTCCATCCCCAGCAATGAAAAACAAAACAACTTCCCGCACCCTGGTTAATTTATGAAGATCAACAACTCACTTTTAAGATTCTGTAAATATCCCCATACACGAAGTTAAACATGTAGTTAACAAGATGTAGTCAACAACACAAGAAAATCCTCCTTATTAATTATCTTCACCAACTAAAATCATAATGCAGTTTCTGATTTCAGTGATCCCATCAATGTAGACTGTAAAATCTGCCCAGACTGTAGCTGCCCCACAAGCAATGCTGAAATGTTCCATAATGGCACAGAATAAAGGTATGCCATCATTAAGAAGGATTTTTTGTTTTGCTTTCTTTTCTTTTTGCAGAGCTGGGGATCAAACCCAGGGCCTCACACATAATAGCCAAGTGGTCTACCACTGAGCTATACCCTAAGTCCAGAAGGCCAATTTTTAATTTTCGCCTGATTTATCATCAAAAATCATAAAAACAAAATTCATGCATTCTAAATGAACACTTCTCTGTACAAAAAAGATACATTGCCATTTTCTTTTCTGCCAGTGATATGCAACTAAATAGGACATACAGAATCTTTCTCAAGAATGGTGTTTGAATAAATAGGAAATTGTGGTAAACTTATTTTTTGTTTTTCTTTGAAAGTATCTAAAAAGTCTTATTTAAAAAGTTTAAGGGTTTGGTGTGTCGCTCAGTGTAGAGTGCATGAAGTCCTGGACTTGATCTCCAATGTACCGACAGCCCCCTCCCAAAAAACAGAAAAGAAAAAAGAAGGAAGGAAAGAGTCCAGTATGCTGTATTTCCAATAATCCTTATCATTTTAAAGATTTTTAGTTTTGTTTGCAACATTATTACAAATTCAGGGAGGCTGTCATTTTAGTCAAGTTTTGCCATTTGATAAAACTGGATTTTAAATAATCTTCACTAAAAGTCTTACACTTGTTTCTCAAGTCATCCATTTCCTCAACATTTTTTTTACTTCCAAAATCCAGCTACTGAACATGGTTCGCCTCTGTATTTTTTAACTCATGCCCTTTTTCTTCTAATAATAAAATAATACATTTTAAAGGCAAATTGATCAAATTTGCTTTTAAAATTACAGTTAGTGTCAAACTCTTGAAAAATGCATTAAAAATAGAAAAATGTCATTAAAGTTCAAAAATAAAACTTGTTTGAACACATCACCATTTTTACTAACAGTAGATAAAATTCTCCCACATTCTGCTTGACCTTGAACTATGTTAATATAAATTAAATTTGTAATGATAACCATGGAATTACAGTGGTGATCAAGTTAACCATTACTCTAATACTCATAATTATTTTGTTCCATATTATCTTTATAGTTTAAATAGGAACCAGAGAAAAGGTGATTTTCAGTAAATACTGTTGTGGAACAGGCTGTGTCATTTCCTCCCAGCAGGCCCCATTATTACAGTCTAAACAGACCCTTATTTAATAAGAACATCAAAAAGTACAGATAAATATTTAAATAACAAAATTAAGCCTCAGATTGCTAAGTAACCAATTCAAACATATCCCACACAGCTTGGGGGTTTTGTTTTTTTATTCTAATGGAGAAAAAAGAAAAGAGAGGAAGAAAAAGAGAATAGCTTTTAAGATGCAGCAAAAAATAATGCACACACATATATTCACCAAACTGCCCAAAATTTTAACTTTCATACAGGAAAAATTCATAAATATATAATTTCTAGGAATTCAAACTTCAGAGGAAATTAATAAATTCCCTCCATGTCACCTGATGTAAACATTTATTTCTGCTTTGAAAATTATGAAAAGTCAGAAAATTTAACTTTAAAAAAACGGAGCACAAATAATAATCTTTAATATAAATGGATTAATAAGGTCTGAACTGGATGTTAAATTTTTTTTTCAAGCTGCTAACCAGGAGTCTAAGATATACATAAGAAAAAAAAAAATCTTGAATTTCTTCCTTGAAAACCTTGAAACAACTAGGATAGCTAGATGTAAAAATAAATAAATAAATAAATAATAGGTCCTTTAAATTTTTGAAGAATCATGATTTTTTAAAGTGAATTTAAAAATCCAAATATTTTGAAGAACATTCCTTAAGACAGGGTCAGTATGGCCTGCCTGTGGATTAAGTCTGGCTGCCTTTGTAAGGCCTCTGAGTTAAAAGTGGTTTTTATGTTTTTAAAAGGCTGGAGGAAAAAAAGTAAAAGTATAACATTTGTGATATGAATACTATATAAAATTGAGGTTTTAGTGTCCGCAAAGTTTTATAAAAATGCAGACCATGCTTATTTATTTAAGTGTTGTCTTTTCAGCTGTTTGTTTTTATTTATTTTTGTTTTGTTTTATATTGGTTTGGTTTCGGTAGTTGTGAAAGAGGCTAAAATGTTTACTATCTAGTCCTTTGTAGAAAAAGTTTGCTTCCTCTGCCTTGAAGACTACATGCTTATTCTAATGATACTACAATTGAGAAAAATATTCTGAAACACTGCTTCTCAAAATGCCTTCAAAATAGTAATATTCTTTTGGTCACCTCAGTGGTAGCAAACCTTCATTCATTGAAGATGAATAGGACTTCTAGAAATGGCTAAGCCATTTGGAGCCAAGACTTAGTAAATCTGGTTATCAAGATGGATCAACAGCAAACATTCATTGACAATCTAAATTTACAGGAGAAGAAGGTTTTTTAAAGCTGTCTTTCTGACTTTTAAGGGCTAATAATCAAGTGATCAGATAGAGAATTGAAAGTACAGACAAGGAAAAATATTTTTGTAATAAACTAGAAGATCTACTTTCCCATGGGACTGTGAATTTGCTAAAAAATTTTTTTCCAAAGCAGGACTCCAAAGACACTTCATATAATACACTTCTGGAATAAATGAATGTATCCCTAATTAAATTTTAAAAGAACAGGAACCACATGGGTGCAAAAGTTGTTTAACTTTCAATGAAAACTCATTTCATTGCTTTATAACAAGTTTTAAGACAAAATTAGCATAAACAAATAAATAATCAATTAATTCCATTTACATAAAGCAAATCACTGATCCTTGGTACTCTTCTCTTCTAATTCTGTATGTTTTCTTCCTGAGTAACTTAGTCTGCTGTTCCTGCTTCAATCATACTTGTGAAAATAACTGTGAAATCTGAATCACCACTCTCAGCCTTGCTTCTAGACCTAAATACTTCCTTGACATCTCTACCTGAATATTCCACAGACATTTCAAACCCAACATGTTCAAAACTGAAAAAAATATCTTTCCTCACATTAAAATAAAACAAGATCTTTTAACCATATATTTTCTCCCCCCTTTCTCTATCCATGTATTTTCTAAGCTAAGAAACAGTCACTTTTCTGTTTCTTCAGAGCCAATTGATTTTTAAGCCCTGCCAATTCCACATCTTCATCTCCCCTATTCTCTCTACCATTACTAGTTTCCTACTCCAGTCCCTTATCTGTTCTTATCTGAACTATTTCATTGGCAATAGTCTTATCTCCCTACCTTTTGTCTCTTTTTTTCCAACCCAGCATCCACACTATATCATCACCATGTTATCTTTTCTAATCACTTAATATATTCTTCTCTGGCTCACCATTGTCTTTAGAATCAAGTCCAAAGTCCTTAGCATGATGCATAGGCTTTTCAATACCTGGTACCCCCTTCTTTTGAAGTCATAATGTTTTATTTACCTCACAGACATTATTTTATAATATATTCCTTATTTAAAAGTATTAAAAGTGCCAGGTGCAGTGTCTCAGGCCTGTAATCCCAGTGGTTCTGGAGGCTGAGGCAGGAGGATCATGAATTCAAAGCCAGCCTTAGCAAAAGCGAGGTGCTAAGCAACTCAATGAGACCCTGTCTCTAAATAAACTACAAAATAGGGCTGGAGATGTGGCTCAGTTGTCAAGTGCCTCTAAATTCAATCCCTGGTACCCTCCCCCCCCCCAAAAGTATTAAAAGTGCCAATAACCCTATATTCTATAATAAAAGATTTTGCTCACCTGGACTAATCACTCACTTCATTATTCCAAATGAGGGGAACTGAACTCCACACCTTAACTATCAATTGCAGTGATCCTAAAGTGATCAGCAACCAAGCTCAGCAATTTTCTCTTTCCTGCTTATTTCCAAGCATTGTCCCCTTTAGTCCAAGCACCTGACTTTATAGAAAACCATATGACTCTATACACTCTGACCTTTAGTGATAACAAACAACAACACTTTCCTCAAACACACCATGTACTTTCACATTTATCCCTGGTTTTCATTCATATCTTCTGTTTCTTTCCCCAACTCAGCACACTCCTATTCATCCTTCAAAGCCAAATTCAAACACAGAATCTCTTCTAGAATCTTCCTCCCTACCACAGGTAGAATAATTTTCCCTCATCAGTGTTTCCAGTTAAACTCCATCTGTACCTCCGGTATCACACTGAAATTGCAATAAACTGGACTTGTGCACATCTGGTTATAAGCTTCTGTCAGGGAAGCATTTTCCTTTCTTGAATCTAACATTTAACACATGGGTTTGAGAACATATATATTAAACTTCTTACTAAAAAATAAACACTTGCTTATATTGCTAAAATAATGCCATAATTGTAGCTACTGAGTGAAAATTTAGAAAAAAAGTAAGGATCCAATATCACTCACCAGCCCCCTCCCCCAAAAAAGTTTTTACATACAAAGTATAATTATATTGTAGCTTGGACCTGCCTTTATCTATATCTTGCAATACCAGTTTGTTCCCTTCTCTCTCTCTCCTTTTTTTAAGTGTGTGTGTGTGTGTTTATTGCTGGGGATTGAACTCAGGCCTCAATTCATGCTAAGCAAGCACTCCACCACTGGGAGCTACCTCTCCAGCCCCCTCCTCCCTTTTGAAGAAGTTCCTCATAGAACTCTCTTTTAACTACCCATTGGATTTCATTTGATCTCATTCACAGATTTGAAACTCAGAATAGTGCAGAAGTTTAAAATCAGGGTGTTTGGAGCCTGCCTGTCTGATGTGATCCCAGCTCTGCTACTTAGGCTATCTGATCCCAGGCAAGTTACTCAACCTCCTCTATGTGACTCCCAAGGAGGAGATCATAATAATGGCACCCCTCATGGTGCTCTAATACATATAAATAAGCTAATACATGCAAAGCATATAAAACACTGCCTGGCACAGTGTAGGTCCCAATAACTGTGAGTTGATGTTCTTACAATCAGCCTTTTCAGTACTTATTTTAGCCTACATGGCAGAGTGTAATCTCCTAGATGGAAAGAATTATATCATATGTGAATACAACATTAAGTGCTAAAACTGCACCTTGGGATAAGTGCTCAATAATGAATGTAAATATAAGGCTTCAGATCTGTAATATCAACAAATTATAAATTCACAGCAAAACTTATTATAGAGGGCACGGTTAAAATTGGTGTATTAAAGTAGTTTCAAAACACCCAGCCAGCACATTAGTGCATGCTTGTTATACTAGTGGCTGGGAAGGCTGAGGCAAGAGGATCCCAAGGTGAAAGCCAGCCTCAGCAACTCAGCGAGGGCCTAAGCAACTTAGTAAGATTCAGTTTTTCAAAATTAAAAATAAAAAGGGCTAGGGATGTGACTCACTGATTAAGCGCCCCTGGGTTCAATCCCCAGTATAAAAAAAAAAAAAGATCCGCTGAATTTTTGAAATATGTTCAATAAAACCTCTACTCCATTTAATTTTAGACAGTGGTCTAAAATTCTTTTTATAAGACTCACTATAGATCATTTAAAGGTAATATAACTTGCAGTTTTAGAAAACTATTTTTTTAAAACTGCCTATTATCAACCAGAAAAACATTGATATTCCTTTAATATTTCTGCATTTAAAAAATTTATTGCCTTCAGCTCACGGTGGCCCACATCTGTAATCCCAGCTACTTTGGAAGAGTGTATAGTTCAGTTGCAGAGCATTTGCCTAGCATCTGCAAGGGCTGGAGTTCAATCCCCAGTGTGGTGCAAAAATAAATAAATAAAAATCTATTGCCACATTCAAAATACACACACACACACACACACACACAAATCCAATGAAAGACCAAGAGATACAACTACTACATTTCCTGGTTTCTGCCTGGGAAACTACTCACAAACACTCCTGTAAGTATTCCCAGAAGAAGACTGCAGGTTAATAACTACTATTCCCTTTCGTATTTCCCATCTCACCCCTAAAATTCTGGACACATAGAACCATAGTAAAGAACACAAACGTCTGTAATAAAGGCTGCACAAGCCAGGCACAGTGGCACACACCTGTAATCCCAGCAGCTAGGGAGGCTGAGGGAGGCTGAGGCAGGAGGCTGAGGCAGGAAGATGGGGAGTTCAAAGCTAGCCTCAGCACAAGCAACTCAGTGAGACCCTGTCTCTAAATAAAATACAAAAAAAGGGCTGGGGGCTGGGGATGTGGCTCATGTGGTCCAGCGCTCCTGAGTTCAATCCCCAGTACCAAAAAAAAAAAAAAAGCTGCACAAAAAATACAACTATATATTAACTATTAATTTGACTTTAGATAACATAAATCTTCCCAAAAGCAGCCCATCAATTTACAAAAACAAATGAAAGTCTTAGTCTGAAACAATTCTCCCATTTCACTTTATCAGATATCAAACTACAACTATTTACCCTTTAAGGCAAAGAAGTAAATTATTTGATTGCTACCGAACTTCATGGTGAATCAGCCACAGTAGAAACGTGCAATTCTTCAAAACTTCAGGAGAATCAATTAAAAATAGACCACAATTCCAACAATAACAATTTTGAGGAACAACAGCTTGAACAACTTATTTACCCTGTAAACACATTTAGCATTTTATCTAAAGCACTGTAGGTGAATCATTAGCTTTAGGGTAAAGGTTTACATAGTGTCTGCTGTATGCCAGGAACTTAGTTGCTTTATGAACTATGCATGCTCCAGGTGCGTGGTCAAACAATAATACCTGACATTTGTGGAATACTCTCACTCATCTCATGTGACCCTGAGAATACCCACAGTCGTGTTTTACAGTTAGGGAAACGGAGGCCCAGAAAAGTTAATCTGGCGGAGGCGTGACATCTGGTTTGCAAATCGGGCTCACTCAAGTCTTTTGACTCATAATCTAATCATCTGCTATGTGAAGTTACTCAAATGCTCTTGAGCGTTCCAATGAGAGATTTTGAAATTAAAATCCTACTTGACGGCTTTCACTATTGTGCTTGTCAGATTCTATTAAGAACCAAAACATTTTTAAAAATGTAAAGTCCGTCGTCTTTGCGCGTCGAAGTTCAAGCTCGCTGGCTAAGCCTGAAGAAAACCGGCGTTTCCTCCCGGCTTCAGGGCGCTCCCGGTCCCCTCGGGACGGCCTAGCGCCACTCAGCCGTGGGGTCCCGAGCGACCGAGAGGACCGAGAAGCGAGGAATCCCCAAGCCCCGCTCCGCCGCCACAGCCCTCGGCGCCCGGCGTCCGCCCGACCTCCCTCTGGCGGACTCTGCCAGACAGGCTCCCGACCGACCGCAGCCCGCGCGGGACAGCCGGGAGTGGTCGAAGCCCCGGCGGCCTCAGACTCCACCCCGGATCAAGACGCGCTTACCTGCTTGGGCCTCGAAACTGCCTCCTTGGCCGGCCTGCGACGTTCCGGGCCTCCCGCGAGGCGCGAGTCTCCGAGTGCCACTCGGGTCTACTCCGCCCGGCCCCCAGCAGGCTCGCCCGGGCCCAGCCAGACCGAGAGCCCCGCCCCTCCCACCAAAGCCCGTTTCCTATTGGGTCCCGATCCCACCCTCGTGCTCGGGCGGCCCCGCCCCGCACCCCG